>NC_057805.1:435905166-436205166 GCF_018294505.1 Triticum aestivum
ACAGTAGATGGTGGAGGGGTGCCCGTGGAGGGGTGGTTGAACAGGACCCCGTGGTGTGGAGGGCTGGATGAATAGTAGACGGTGGAGGGGTGCCCGTGGAGGGTGGTTGAACAGGACCCCGTGGTGTGGAGGGCTGGATGAACAGTAGACAGTGGAGGGGTGGGTGAATAGTAGCCGGTGGAGTAGCGCGCGGTGGAGGCTGGATGAACATGAGCCCGTGGAGGCTGGAGGAGGTCGACGGTAGCCCGTGGAGGCTGGAGGAGGTCGACGGTGGAGATGAACAGTATCCCGTGGAGTCCCGTTTTGCGGTACGCCACACCCCTCCCGATCAACAGGACCCCCGTTTCGACCGTAGCGCTCCAACACAAGTCCGTTTCCTCCGCTTTGCGGTACGCCACACCCTTCCCGATCAATAGGACCCCCGTTTCGACCGTAGGAGGTCCGTTTCCTCCGTTTTGTGGTACGCGAGACCCCTCCCGATGAACAGGATCCCGTTTCGAACGTGGCCAATCGAACACAAGGCTGTTTCCTCCGATTTGCGGTACGCCAGGCCTCGTTCCCATCGCCTGTTCCGTCCAAGCCCTCCCGATGAACAAGACCATGCATTCCGTTCCGACCCAGCCGGTTGGCTCCCACGCGTTCCGTTGCCTCCCGATGAACACGACGCATTCCGTGGCCTCCCCATGAACACGACGCATTCCGTCGCCTCCCCATGAACACGATGACGACGTTGTTTCTCCGTTCCGACCCAGCCATGTACACGAGCCCTGGCCGTACGTATGCGCGAGTTGGCGTTCGAGACCCTGCCCGTATGTACGTACGTGGCCGTATTTTCTTTCTTGCACCCTGGCCGCTGTACATACGTGTACATGCTACGTGCGCGCCTCTACAACGACACGTACGCGCCTCTACTACGACATGTGCGCGCCTCTACATCGACCAGTATATATGTACGTACACGTTCGCGACCAGAATGACAACGCTACGTACGCTTCGACTAGGTGGGTCCCGACTATCAGGCACTTCCTTGCCTGCGAAGATGTAGCTGGTGGGTCCCAGCAGTCAGGGGGGTGAATCGTTTTTTTGTTTCCCGGACGCACTTCCTTGCGTGCGAAGGTGTAGCTGCTGGGTCCCAGTAGTCAGGGGGGAATCGTTTTGTTTTTTTTGCCCGGTTGCACTTCCTTGCGTGCGAAGATGTAGCTGGTGGGTCCCAGCAGTCAGGGGGCGAATCGTTTTTTTCGGACGCACTTCCTTGCGTGCGAAGATGTAGCTGGTGGGTCCCAGCAGTCAGGGGGAAATGTTTTTTCACGAAATACGGTGGCCCGTCCTGTGGGCCCCGACTGTCAGGTGGAGGAATAATTATTTTGCACGTAATAAGGAGGCACTTCCTTGCTGCGGCCGTGGACCCAGCTGTCAGCCTCTCCACGTACAGTCCACGTCCGATGGAAGCCATTCCTTGACCACGTTGACCACGCCACGCCGAGAGCACCAGGGCGGTGAACGACGGCGAGGCCTAGGAAGGGGACGACGCGGAGCCGGGGAAGACGCGGCAGTGGATGCCCACGGTTAGAGGAGCATGAGGGTTCACTCGTTCGGCTGCGGTGTGAGGCTGCCGTCGCCGCAGAATAACGGGGGGTGTGGGTGCGTAGGGGGATGGCCTGGCCAGCGGTAGGAGTAGTAGGGGGCGGTGAGGCCTCCACGGCATCACAGCCGGCCACGGGTGGCAGGAGCAGGCGGCACGACCGGCGCTGCTTTGGGCGGCTGGAGCAAGAAGACCAGAGGTTGAAGAAGCACTACGGCCGTTGGATGGACATCGTACAGTCACTGGAGCTAGAATCGTTCATATATTGACTAAAGTTGACAAAGGCCTCCGTCCCAGTCAACTTAGTAGGCCCACAAGTCATCCTCCCACCAAGGTGGGTCCCAGCTAGCAGGGGGAATTCATTTTTTTGTGCGTAATAAGGAGGCACTTCCGGTGGGTCCGAGCTGACAGCGGGGGGAATGTTTTTTTTGCGAAATATGGTGGCCCATCCCGTGGGTCCCAGCAGTCAGGGGGAAACATTTTTTTCGCGAAATAATGGTGGCCTGTCCGGTGGGTCCCTGCTGTTAGGTGGAGGAATAATTGAGGCACTTCCTTGCGGCTGCCGTGGACCCAGCTGTCAGCCTCTCCACGTACAGTACTCTTCCGATGGAAGTCGGTCGTTGACCACATTGACCACGCCGCGCCGAGAGCACGACGGCGGTGGACGACGGCGAGGCCTAGCAAGGGGACGACGCGGAGCCGGGGAAGACGCGGCAGTGGAAGCCCGCGCGAAGAGGAGTACGAGGGTTCGCCGGTTCGGCTACGGTGTGAGGGTTCCGTCGCCGCAGAATAACAGGGGGTGTGGGTGAGTAGAGGGATGCCCTGGCCAGCGGTGGGAGTAGTAGGGGGCGCTGAGGCCTGCGCGGCAGCACAACCGACCACGGGAGGCGGGAGTAGGCGGTCCCGCCGGCGCTGCTTTGGCGGCTGGAGCAAGAAGATCAGCGATTGAAGAAACACGACGGCCGTTGGATTGACATCCAACGGTTACGTCTGCTAGAATCGTTTGTTGACGTATATAATAACTAAAAAAATCTTCCATACGCGTCAACTAAACAGGCCCACAAGTCAGACAACTCCCTCTTTTTTTAATAATTTATATATAGCTCATGGCAACTTCTTATGCAATTTATTGCAGTCATTTTTTTTGGTTGGCCAGGGCCAATTTCGCATATTCCTGTGGGTTCCAAACTATTTTTAATACCGAAATGTCGAGCCAAATTTAAAGTACTTTGAAAATATATTTAAATTAGGTAAATGCCCAGTGAAATTGGAATCTGAAAATGTGAAAAAATTCATAAATTATAAAGTAATTGCCAATTTGTCATTTGTTTTTATATTTCCAACCCATTTCATATTACTTTCTAGATTTGCAGGCGTCTTGAAAGAGTTGCAGCCCATCAGGGCGTAGAAAAATAAGTAGGCCTGGATTGGGTATTCTTCAGAAAAAATAAACTGGGCTCATTTTCACAAAAAAAAGCTAGGCTGGTCACATGGTGAACATAAAATATAAGCCTGGGCTAGACGGGCCACAGCCCAGTTCAAACCCTGCTCCGTCTCAACAGTACCAAACAAAAAAAATACTGCTCGAGTAGCTACGTCCCAGGTGTCAGCCGATCTTGTGCTGTTCTCTTGTCTATTGACTATATACGCTCACAATGTCGTGGGTCCCAGATGTCAGGAAAACACTAGGAGGAAGCATTTTATTTTTCCATATGCTGACATGGTGGGCCCCTACTGTCATCCCCTCCACGTACTTCTGCCGATTCCTGTTGTTTCTTGACCATGTTGACAACGCGAGAGGGCGGCGCCGCGGCGAGCGCACCAAAGCGCGCGGAGGATGTCGGCGTTAACGATTTAGGAGACGGTGGGGCGGCGATGCGTGCGCTGAGGCGCAGCCAGCCGTGGGAGGCGGAAGCAGGCGGCCCTCCGGCGCTGGTTTGGTTTTGGCGGCTGGAGGAAGACAAGACTGAAGAAACACGACAGACTGTAAAAGCACCAGGAGTACTTAACAACCTTAACTAGAACCAGCAGGGGCACTTAACAACCAAAGCTGAAAGCAACGTGGTCAATAAACAGGATATTCGCTTTAGAGCCATGGAAAAGCATGAACATAATCTTCTGTCCTATTCTCCAAGATGGACGGGTCTTCATTATTTGAGACCACCCATGAATAAGTATCTTTTCACCTCCAAGGGGAATTGAGTAGGTCGACATAAACATCATGTTGTGACCAAGCGCAAGTCTGACCCGACCATGGTCAGGCATCTGTATAGGAACAATAGAACTCGGCAGTTCCTGTTTCAAGAAGATCACAGCTGTAAAACTGTGTATAAGCAATAGTTTATGAACAACATATATAACAGAAAACAGCTCGTACCATAAGTTTCTCGACACAGTTGGACCTGTTCAACGAGTGCAGCAGTGGCACACATATCCCACGTGGCCTTCCACCATTGAAACGCCCCACAAGGACCTCAAGACGATCAATAAAGTGTAGGAACTTGTGGATGTCGATCCAGTCAACTTCAGTGCCATTAGTAATAGCCGAGTTATTACAGAGTAACAAATGAGCAGACTTCTTAACTCTGAAAAAACCTACACGTGCCACCAATTATAAGAAAATATTAGTTAGAAGTAGCATCTTCGTGAGAGATTCGTTGCTACTTCTAAAGTTAAATTGTGATTAGTTAGACAGAATAGGTGGATTAAGAAATAATCGAGGCAACAAGCAAGAACCAGATACAAAACTAACATGGATGAACAATTGGAACGACGTCGGGGTGGAATATCGCAGTGAAGATGAGACCAGGTTCTGCTATTTCCATCAACATTCGTGCGCCAACTTTCAGTCCGTAACACTTGAGAAAGTTTATCCAAGTTCGGCCATAAAAAAAGCAGCAATCTGCTTGGTTCATGAACCCAACTCGGAACTTATATCCATGGCTTGTCTATACTGTGACCATTAAACTAGTGTATTTATTTATGGCAAGGCCGAGCATCTTGAGTACATGTGTTCTGGCAGAGCAAATAATACACTGCAGGAAAAATAATATGAGAACACAACATGTTCAAAAAAACCCCACTCTCCTGGATAGAAAAGAGGATTCTAGGAACATACGGTGCGCATTTCAAAATGCTGTGTTAGGATGAGAAGGAACAAGTGTGGCGTCTCGCCGAGGGCGCAGAAACCTGTAGGGTACTCGCACTTTGGGCACTGCAAATGAAACACACTAGATTCAGTAGGAAGAAAAATGCATCAACGGCGGCGGCTGCCATCCTAGGATTACCTGCGACCAAGGGACTTGGATTTATCGTTGATGGATGAAGAATTCGTACCTGGTTCTCCATGAGAAAACCCTATGCAATCGCCGAGAGGGGGTTTTCTCTGAACAAGCAGACAAGGGAGAAGGGGATTCAGGCCCAGTGAAATATTGCCGCTTCGTCCGTCCAGCTTACTGCTAAAGCTGGAAAGGGGGGTTGTGATTTGACGGCTCATTGGGCATTACTGCGGCGCTACGACCGGGGTGTGTCTACCGTGAAGTTGTGCACTCTAATTTGTGCATATGGCACGTGGACCCCGTTGCCGGTTGCCCCACATATCAGCGAAAGGAAGTAGAAAGACAGGAGTAACTAGTTACACATAAATATATTTTTTGACAGACAGATACCCCCTCTGTAAAGAAATATACAAATCTTTTATATCACAGGCTCACCTTGCCGAGAAATATACTCCCTCTGCAACGCACGGGCATTATGGGGGTTCAGCTGAGAATATAGTACTCAGATAGGCTCATGGTTCTGCACTTTGGGCCGCAGGCCGACCCTGCATGTTTGGGGGCCCTTGTGTTCTACCTCAGCGCTTTTCATATTGCAAGCGATCGGTACGGCGCTGGTTTTAGATGCTGTCGCAAGGCGAATACACAAAATTGAATAAAGGACGGCAGCTGTTGGAATGAAATCGAACGACAGTTCCTAACCAGCAATCAGAGTTGCAATTCTATCAACGATATACCATGTGATAAAAATACTGTCGTACTACTTATACACACAGGACAGTTGTTTCACCATGCCAGATTATTACATCAAAATCTCTCGGAGGATAGATCAGTTCAGCAGTTGCGTGCTGCTACTGAAGAATTTCAAAGTTGATTTGGACCAGCTCTCCTTGCCGAGAAAGTTCGATTTTGACATCATCCCCTACCGCAAGATATAATTTTGATTTGAACCTTGACCATCCTTTAGCATCAATCATCATGCGACCATCCTTTGTACTTAGGTATATTGAGCAGGTTCATTCACACCAAGGCTGCGCATGGTAAGAGAAACTTGGCCGCGGTCGCCTGGATTGTTGAACGACTCCCTCGTTGCTCTAGGAATTCTCTGTTTGCAAACAAGAAGACATACCCAAATAGTTAGATCAACATAGTAAATCATGTGAAACAACATGGAAAGAAAAAAGAACGAAGCACTTGGGCGGCCAATGCTTACCAAGAAGGTGGACATGTCGGTTTTTGTAAGGACTTTGGTATATGAAGTGCGAACTGCAGCCCAGTCTGTTGCCGGTGCAACTGCACGGGCCGGAGCAGATGCAAGTGCAAGTGTTGGTGCAGGTGCCGAAGCCGCTGCTGCTGCCGGAGATGGTGCTCCTTGTAGAGCTGGTGCCGGTGTCAGAGCAGGTGCCGGTGTCGATGCCCGATCCTCCGGTGGATCAGACTGATCGGCTGACGCGGTCGGTGCCCAATCCTCAGCTGGATCAGACTGAGCTGCTGCCGCTGTCAGTGCTAGAGGAACTGTCGGTGCTTGATCTATGCGAGACAGCGGCGATCGTGTCTGGTCTGCTATGTTCAGCTTTCTAACTTGACTAGGATCCGTGACCGTGATCCTTTTTTTTCTTCATTTCTTTTAAACGCGAGAAGGACTAATTGTGGCGTTTTTGTTAAACCAAACTGCAGTTCATCATAGGGATTCAGCTTGTACTCAGACAACAGACTGATCCAATTTTTTCCAGTAATATAAGTGATGGACAGTGCCTTCGTTACTGACACGGCATAAGAAGTGAAACCTGCAAAAATAGCCATCGTAGAGCAAACCAAACGGTTTATTCTGTGATGAGTGTCACATGGCAAAACCTGCATCGTAAAATTGCAGGAAAAGAAAGAAAACATGACATTAAATCAATAAGATTTAGACAGTAAATCAATAAGATTTACTTGATGTGACACGAGTGAAACCTTACCAAGAAATCACTATGTTGAAGTACTAAACAGAAGATTGATCGTCCAACTACGCATGGCATGCAGGGGCCCCGCCTACTCCCACAAGCAGGACAGTCCAAAGGTCGTGACAAATCGTATGGACCGAACATCCATGGGATTGGAAATCCTGGTGGGTGCGATAAACCCTGCAATGCATACAGAGATTGGAGTGTAACCATAATTGATAAACCGACCTAACAAAAAATATGATCTGGATACTTCAAAATATACAGACTGAATTGAGTGGACAGACATTAACATAGACATTAACATGGACCTTTCACACACCAGAAGCGGCAGTACTAATAAACAATACAAGGTTCACAAACACAAATCAAGTACTGAACAATAGTACTTACTACAGACAAGCAAAGTTGCACTAACTAAACTCTTCAGACTATTTCTTGCCACCGACCTACGGGATGAACCCCGCATAACTGACTAGGCCATGGACTTCGTGTGAGATGTCTACATGCACCATCACCATCTTGTCAACCTTGGAGAACCTAACAGAGTGGTCTTTCCACTCATAAACATGATGATGAAGACATGCCGCATCAGATTTGTTGGGAAGCTTTACAAGAACCACACCCTTCGTAATCGAAGGCACAGCCAGGAAATTGTTGTGGTCAAGTACAGCCTCAAGAACACGCCTGACAACAATGCTACAGGAAAACACTAGTTCAGGACACGTGGCGACAAGGACACAGCAGCTGGATAGTTCAGCAGTAGAACTCATCATCAGGTCTTCCAGTTCACACGGCATGACTTAGAGAACTTCATCTCCACCGCGGACCTGGTTCTAATTCAAACAGAAACCATATTTTATTACTACCTCCGTTCAGAAATATAAGATGATTTTCGATATTATACTCCATATATGACTACATATACGCACATAAATGAGTGAACAAAGACACTAGAACATGTCTTCAAAGGCATGAGAGCAGAGGGATTACATGCAATATCCATAACACAAGTTACTGAGGCAAATATACCCTCTTAAAAGGTAGCATCGATGTTCATAAAGTACTCCCCCCGTCCCAAAATTCTTGTCTTAGTTTGTCTAGATACGGATGTATCAAGTCACATTTTAGTATTAGATACATCCGTATCTAGACAAATCTAAGACAAGAAATTTGGGACAGAGGGAGTAGTTGAAAGTAATCTATAAGAAATCAGTGTCAACCTCTCACATGTGTTGGTCAAAAGAGGAATTTAGAATCGTCATTTGGCACACTAAAATGACATGCAAGATCACCCAGAAAGTTGTACTACCAGTACTAGTACTGCGTGTTAGATGAAAAAACACGATCAAGATCGAGAAAAAGATCGTCAACAAGAGACATTACCTGGACTTGCTTAATGAGGGTTCCCGGAGAGGGGGGCTTGGACAGGGCGATGGCTTTGAGCTTGTCTGCGGTAGTCTCGGCGGGGTGCTTGCGCTTCTTCGTACCATGAGCCTCGATGGTTTTGGCCAGAGCCATAGACATCACGTCGGCCGGTGCTCCGGAGTCCATCCAAGAGAGGAAGCTGAGAGAGAAGAGTGAAAGGAGGAACGAGATGAGGGAGAAACGAAGCGAGTGGGGGTTTTCTTCAAGAGAGGAAGCTGAGAGAGAAGAGTGAAATGATGGTTGCTTCGTCCGTCCAACTTACTGCTGGAAAGGAGGGGGTTTTGTGATTTGACGGCTCATTGGGCATTACTGCGGCGGTTCGATCGGGGTAGTCTACCGTCACTCTACTGCGGAGTATTTTAGTGCATGGCTGGTGGACCCAGGTGCTGGCTGTCCCACACGTCGGCGAAATTGCGTAATTTAGTGCATGGCTGGAGGAGGATCCGCATGGTAGAGCATGTCCACTGTTTTTCTGAAGAAAAAAATGATTACAGCAAGCGTTTCCACTCTTACGACGGAGGAGTGCGAAACACGGCAGCCACTTGAACATACACAGTGCTCCTACTACTAGGCATGTGCAGTGGTTCATACGTCAGTACTACACAATCTTGTTGCTAGTGTAGTAACATATGAGGATAACAAATGATGTTGTGTGCATGTCAACTACTCCTATATGTAACATAGTACCGCTTTTTCGACTGTCCGGTCGAGAATGAACGGTGAGATCAATGTTAACGGAACGAGGTCCACAGCGCACGGAGAGTACGGTGCTACAGTACTCCACGAAATATGAACCATATGAAGCACGAATAGTGTTAGGCAGGGTGTATGAAGGGTGCACGGGATGGGAGCAAAAGTTCCCTTCTCGACCCACTTTTGGGTGTTTGGCAGAGTGCATGAAGGGTGCATGAGTCCACACTAGTAGGTTGACAAAAATACACGAAGAGGAAACAACTATATTGAGATGAGAATGCAACCAAACACACCCACACGCTTTGTGCTACAGTGACTGATCTGCACTGTCTGAGTTTGATCCAACGGTCATGTTGAGCCGAGACATGGACATGCCCATGCAGAGGGCGCCTAAACGCCACCGAAGTCCCTCTGCTTCTCGAGGCGCACGACGTTGGTGATGCAGGGTGCAACCGCCCGCAGAGCCCGCTCCCAGTCGACGGGAGCCAGCTCGTCAAAGACGGCGTCCAATGGCACGAATGGATTCTGGTGACGGAGCCCTGAAAGGATTCGCCCGGCAACGGCGACGGCAGCCAGCAACCCCTCCTTGTCCAGCTCAGCCCCCACCAACGCGCGGAGACGGCTCAGCTCCTCGGAGTTATAGGTGAAGAAGGAGACCAAGTCAGGAAGCCGCAGCTCGTTGAAGTCGACCGGGTGGTCGAACGGGTTTAGCCCGATGGCCGGCATCGTTGCACTAGCACGACAGTAGGCATCGCGCAGCCGCAACACGTGCGTGGCAACTTGGTTCACCAAGTGGCTGAGGCGATCCTGGACCTCGTCACGATCGGCCCGCTCGTGCTCCAGCCGGCTCCCCTGACGGCCTATCGTATCTCCCGCTTTCTGCAGCAACGCCGCCGACGCCTCGAGCATCTTTGTGGTGGACGTCTGGCGCTTTTCAAGCTCCGTGAACTCCCGCACATAACGGAGGAGCATGGCACTCCTCTCCTCCTTGAGCTCACGGAGCTCCACGTCCTTGGCCCTGAGCTCCGCATCCTTGACATTGAGCTCCTGTGTCAGGCGCCTCACCTCGGACTCCGTGATCTGCTGCGCCGCCATGGCACCAGGTAGAAGTAATGGGGAGAGGAAGCAAAGGGGGCGAAACGGCTGAAAGGCAATGCAATCTACGGGAAGGCGGAGGGAGCGGGGAATCTTTTGGTTTTCACCACGGTAAAACACCAGTCGACGACTTCTCACATCAGGGAGCAGTGGGTTTTTATAGGCGGAGTCATCGTGACTAATTGCTACCGCGCCTGCTCCCGTCAATCAAAAAATTAAAAATCCTGCCACGCCTGCTCCCGTCAATAAAAAAATTAAAAATCCTGCCGCACCCAAGCACCAGAGCAACGCCGTGGTGGATATTTAAATTTACCTGCCGGCAAGTAGATAAAAAAAAGGGGTGGAAAAACAAATGTGGCAGCGGCCTAGCTAATCGGTCGAACTAGCCCAACTAGCTAGCCACCGTGCTTCACTGATGTACTCGGCGGGAAAGGTGGTCTTTCATGATTTGACGACTCATTTACGACCGAGGAGGACCCAGAAAACACGTGGTAGGGCGTCCCACATCAGGAAGAATATATGCGTGCACCACCGGGGAGGACCCCGAAACCGCGCGGTAGCGTGTGCCACGTCTCGGCACGGAGGAAAAATGTGCGTGTAAAAATATACTGTATTAGACATAGTATCTATGGTTCGACCTCGGGACCCAGCCAGTCGGTCGAAAACACCCCACTAGCCACACAGCTTCATCATGCAAATGTGGCACGGAGGATAGATGTGGTTAGCTCCGTCTCGACCAGCCACAATGTCTCTTGTTCTCGGCGATTCTTCTATTTTCCATGCTTTTTTTAGTTGTAATAACACCACGGCAAGCTAGCGCCGCTCTTCGTGTGTGCCCGTGCAAAGGTTAGACGATGGAGAGAAGAGATATTGAGATCGCAGACCTGGGACCCACCAGTAAGTGAGACAACGGTCATGCACGTGTTGACGAGGCACTCCCTCTACTCTACTCAACGCAAGTACTGTATAAAATCAAGTTATGGGACAAAGCCAACAACCGTTCGTTTTTTCAGGTTATCAAGTTACGCTTTGTAGTCCAGGTTGCCAGTTCGAATCTCGTCATTTAGATTTGTTAGTTTTAGGTCCAAATTTGATTAATGACAAGTGGGACCGCCGTGTGTTGTTCTGATATTTCAGTGTAGGATGTTTTTTTGAACAAACACTTTGCGCGGTTAGGCAAGTAACGGCACGAGTTACACGTATTTTGCAAGTTTACGAACAAAAATGACAGCGGCATAGAATATCACATCCACCTCGCAGCTTAGATACTATGGTGATACGAGTTTTTACACCGTTGGAAGTGAGATCCAATGCCTTGGGAGTAGTCTTTGTAATTATGTGCAATTTCCAAACTCTCCAAAGGTTTTTTTGCAAATAAAACATTCAGGCCTCGTGTGTGCCGCTGCATCTTCGATCCAACGGCTCCCGGGTGCTCATATTAGGTGCTCCCCGTAGCTTAATTACCCGCTACGGTGATATGAGCATCTAGGTCGTATGATCAGTGATCAGATGGCACATGCGTAGTACTTGTACTTTCTGCGCATTTCCCAAACTCTATCAGTCGTATATTGCAAAAACATTCAAACCTCCTACTGTGGGCCATTAGATCTCAGTGAACTCGTATCACCATAGAATCTACGGTGCGGCAGCACCTCATACTCTCCCGTGCGAGAAAACATAAGGTGCTATCGCAGCTTGGATGCTACGGTGATACGAGCTTGGAGGTCGTTTGATCTGAGATCCAATGGCATCTGAGAAGTCTTTGTGCTTGTAAGCAGTGGCCGAACTCTTTTGGGGCTTTTCTGCCAAAAACCATTCCAACCACCGAGGAGGTGTTGGGTCACAAATCCAACGCCTTCGAAGAGCTTGTATCACCAAAGCATCTAAGGTGTGGTAGCACATGATATCCTTAAATACAAGAGAATATGATGTCCTCCTTCATCTTAGATGCTACGGTGATATGAGCTTCGAGGTCGTTGGATATGGGATCAAAGGGCATCTAAGTAGTTTTTGTACAAATTGTGTGCAATTCTCAAACTCATCAAGGTTTCCTGCAAAAATATTAAGACACATCATGTGAGCTGCTATATCTCAGATCTACAAGCTCCAAGCAACTCGTATCGGCATATAGCAACTAAGGTATGGGGTCACATGATATTCTCCCGGGGAGGAGGGGTGGGGGGTGCACAACCAATCGGTGGTTGGGAGGGTGGGGACAAATATAATCTAAACAACCCTAAACAGAGCTCCACAATTTTATCTAAGGTCAAGGGGTTGACCCCCGACAATCATAGCTCCGCCTAAACACAACATTTGCATGTACTGTAGTACTAGACTTAATATTCATGTTTCAGTTTCATGTTCATTTTAAATATTGAACTGAGGACCATGGATGTCTTACATTTTACTCCCTTCGTTCCTAAATATTAGTCTTTTTACAGGCTTCAAACGGACTGGCACATACGGTTGTATATAGACATATTTTAGAGTCTAGATTCACTCATTTTGCTCCGTATGTAGTCACTTGTTGAACTCTCTAAAAGACTAATATTTAGGAATAGAAGGAGTATTTTTGAATTCGTGTCATACATGCATGGTTTGGAAAAATAGATGCACTATACTTATTGGATTGTTGTTGTGTTCGTGCGTGTGTGTCTCTCTCTCTGTGTGTGTGTGTGTGGTCATATGCTTGATACATACAAAGTTTTCTCACCTCCATATTGTTCATCTTTTAAATTTGAATTTGCATTGGAAAACTTACTAGGGATACCATGAAATGTGAAATCCACGTTGAGATCACTATATCACAAACTCACTCTAATTCAACAACTCATCATAAATCAATTACCACGTTGAGATTAGTATTTGCAAGGAAAATACGGATACTGTAATACACATAGATTCGTTCGGCAATTTAAAAGGCTCCTTTTGTATTCTCGAATGGTAGGACCCAACGGCGTACCGGCCAGACCTTGGCTCGTGTTGATCCTAAAAAAAATTGGGCTCGTGTCCTTCGGTGGCGTGCGTGGTACGCACATTAGGCAACCCCAACCAGTCGAGCCTCAGCGTTTCAAGTCGAAATATCTGGCAGCCAGAATTCCAGCCCTAGGAAATTCCCCTCATGTCCCCGGTCCATAATGACTACCGATGAACAACGGAGGGATGCTTTAGTAACTAGACAACGTTACCTACCGTGTCGAGCATGGTTCAATTCCCACGGTCGCCGCTCGTCAAGGTCACACGTCAACTGCATTGCCTAGTACTACTACTACTACACCAGGATGAGCACAGAATTGAGCCCGTTTGTTCGTGCCTAGTACTTGAGTTAATATATCAGGCAATGCACTGGTACGGAGGGATTATCCTTTTACTCTGCATATATAACTTGTCTGAAGTCTAGCTAAGCAAAATGTTTGACCAAATCCTTTCTTAAGAAATACAACATGACAGATGTACGGCTTGAAAATTTATTGCATGATGCAGCTTATGATATTGTTTCGAATCCTAGATCTTAAATTTCAGAAAATCCAAAAGTGAGCATAAATTCTTGAAACTGAGCATGGTCACGTGATATGGCACAAATATTACTTCGTAAGTTTTTTCTTCAATTTGAGACAAGCTGCTTATGACAAGTTGCACAAATGAAGAGCCAAGGTATTTTGGAACAAAGACCTGTCACGTTAAGGCGAACGCTTTCACTATTGAAACTGTGGGCGTTTACGTGCCGCCACGAGTCCCCGCTTCTCATCGGCAGGTGCCGTCCGAGCAAGCGTGTGAGTCGACGGGAGGCGTGCGAGCAGACCGTTGCACCGGCTGACAGGGAGGCGTGCGAGCAGACCGCTGTGCAGGCTCACCGGGAGGCGAGCCCTTTGACCAGGCTCCGCCGCCCACCTTCGTCCCAACTGCTCCCACTTTTAATGTCAGCGGCGCCGCGGTTTAAAATAAACCCCGCACTACCCGGTATCGCTACAATCCTCTCTCTTCCTCTCCGAATCTCCTGTCGTCTACCTCCAACTAGCCTGACCTAAACGTACGCCATGCCGCATCACGATGGTCTGCCCTTAGTCTTCCAGTTTCCTGAGGAAGACACCCAGCCGGAGTCTCAAGAACATAAGGCGCTTTGGGACGAGCTTGAACTGGCCTTGCGGGAAGACGCCGCACTTGTCCCCGCTCCCGTTCCGGCTCCCGTCGCCCCGACTACGCCAGCGCCCATCCCTGTGGCATTGATGGGCTGGGAGCCGCACATTGTCGCCGAGCTTGATCCCACGGGGTTCGACGAGGTCCCCGCCGACTTTCACGCGCCCGTGCACCTACCAGCGCATGCGCCTGCGCGTGCACTGACGCACACGCCCGTGCCGGTGCCCGTGCACCTGCCAGCGCATGCGCCTGCGCGTGCACTGACATGCGCGCCCGTGCCGGTGCCCGTGCACATGAATGTCTCCGCCGCGCCGTTGACAGCGCATGTCCCCATGCGGGTGCCAGTGCCCCCTCAGCGGCATGGATGGCCGCCGTCGACCGCTTCCTTGCACCAATGCCAGTCGCCTCCTCCCGCCAGTTGACTCGCTCCTAAGTCCAGAACATTTTGGCCTTCCTTGAAGCTAGGCCAACGTCCAGGAGTACGCCAACAATGGCGCGAGACGCCGCCGTCGCCGTCGGTCAGTGGCCCAACGACACACAGAGCACGGCAGAGGAGCCGCTTTCCCACCGCGAGACGCCCCGCGCCGCTGCTAATCTAAATTTGCCATGAAAAACGTTCGGATTGCCATGCTTAAAATCCGAACGTTTATCATTTCCGTTTATTTTATATTGATCGTCGTATAATTTAAAGTCGGAGTCAGACTGAACGAAATGTATGGTTTGATCGATTGAATGTTCTGCTAGAGCCGTATCAAATTAAATATAAAACGTCATCAAGCCACATGTATTCCTTGTCATCCAACAACCTAGATTGCTTCAATGTCGAGCGCTCAACACATTTAGCGTGCCAGTTAATTTCATGCCAAAATAGTGCTAATCACATGACAACACGCAAATAATATCCTAGTAGTTAATATCCGCATGCACTTAATATACTTCCAAATTAACGTCCATTGCACATACACACTGACTAGTGCTGCTAGTACGTGAAACTGGTGCCGTGACTTGTGAACGCGTCCAGATATGGTCAACGGCAACATCGCCCGCGAGTTCTTCCTGTTTGCCCGTGCGTCTAAACGCAGAAGGGGAGGAGAGAGAGAGAGCACACATGGAACCCACCAGTATGTGAAGGCGAATAGTACTAAAAATAATATTACATGTTATCCATTAATAGGCTGTCGTAATATAAAAACATTATGTGAACAAAGGGGGTACAACAAACATTGTTTTCTACGTATGTTGCCTATTGACGTGCGGCTTGAAGGCCCGGTCGCATGTTCCTCGTCCTTTATTTTTTAATTTGTATATGGGTCCAAATTGTTTCATGACATGTGGGCCCCTTGGTGTGTAGTTTGTAGCACTTTAATTTGTGGGTCGAAAATTTGTTCCATTCCAAGTGGGACTATCGGTGTGTAGTTTTGTAGCTTATTTAAATAATTAAAGAGAACAACATAGTTTTTCAATAATACCATGGTGCGACGTTGAAGGTGAGAAAGGACGTGTGAGAGAGCGATGACCGAGCCAGAGGGAAATCAACTAGGGGAGTTGTGGGGTTGCAACGGTGTTTGGAGTAGTTGTGGCCGAATGCTACGAAAATATAATCTAAACCGACCGGAATAAATGCCTACACAAATTAATCCAAGGTTGGACTGCCCCTCGCAATGTAAATAGCTCCGGCTTTGCGAGGATGGAGAGGTAGTAGCTTCAATGCGTGGAAGATACGGTGTGAGAAAGCGAGGTCAATCGAGAGACATATAGATAGAGAGACAAAGTGAGTGTGGTCCGACATTCATTGAACAGATATATATGCTCTGGAGAGATATTGTCCGATTGAGCTTTTGGCAAGGGTGAGGCTGTAAGATAGAGCTTGAGAGATGATCCAGTCACAGACGTGTAGATATATTTTGTGCATGGGAGGAAGCAAGGTCAACCGATCACATAGGGTCGCCGTCCGATCGAAAGAGTGAGACGGGTTGGAGAGAGTGACCTAGATAGACATGTGCATGAGAGAGTATACAATGTGAATAGGTCGAATTGGGCTCAACATGGTGATATATCGTTTTTGTCCGAGAAAGAGCGAGGTCAATCGAGACATACGGAGAGAGAGAGAGAGATTGAGTGAGCGTGGCCCACCATGAGGTCGAAAGAGTGGCGGCGGCTTGGATGGACTGACCTAGATAGACAATCTGCGTGAGAGAGTATAGAGTGTATCGATCGAGGCCCGAACAGGGAGATATATCATTTGTGTGTGAAAGAAAACGAGGTTAAACGAGACTCACATAAAGAGAGCGAGATTGAGCGAGTGTGGCCCGCCGTGCGGAAGAAAGAGTGAGACAGTCTCGAGGGAGTGACCTAGATATACAATGTGCGTGCATGCGCACGAGAGGTTGGGGGGCTAGATAGGCAATGCATGTATTAGCGCGAGAGGGTGAGAGGGAGAGGGGGGAGAGAGAGAGCTCGGCATGGGGTGCAATGGCGGGTGTGTGAGGTAAATATATTTGGTAACAGAGTGGAAAAAGGGGTTGTGTAGTTGAGATACTTAGAGATCGAAACATGGAGAGAAAGAATGAACGTGTGTTGGAAACCGATAGCTTCCTAAGGTGGTTAGGAGAGGAAGATTGACCAATACAGGAAGTATGTAGCGTTTGTGCGGGGGGGGGGGGGCTAAAAACAGCATTTGAATGTACACAGTACAAGACTTAATATCGATATTTCAATTCGGTGTACATAGTAAGATTTGAACCGAGGACCAGGCATACGGGTAATTATTTCGAATTCGTGCCATACTAAGTTTCGAAAAGTTGACATTGACTCAGTTTGTTGTGCTATTTTGTAGGTCATATGTTTGAATCCATCCAAAAGTTTTCTCACTACCATGGTGTTCATCATATACATATGAATTTGTATTAAAAAAGTAGCGTGGATACAGTGAAATGCGAAATCCACGTTAGAATTGGAGATCGCTACGTGACACACACTCTAATTCAAATAACTAACTACGTGACACACACTCTAATTCAAATAACTAATTATGTGACACACACTCTAATCCACGTTAGCGTGGGTACCGTTTCGATTTTTTTCAAATAACTCCTCATTAATTAATTTATAGTACTCCCTCTATTCACTTTTATAAGACCTTGAAGACGTTTCAAACAATGTGCAAAACAGTTCATTTTAAGTTGTCTGCAAACGACTTACAAAAGTGAACGGATGGAGTATCTCGTTTCGAATGACTAATTATTGCAAGGAAAACACGGGCATGGTAATACATACAGATTCGTTTGCAAATGAAAGAAAATTCGTTTGCATTCTCAAATGTAGGCGCACCAGGCAGACCAGGGTCGTGTCGGGGTGGACGCTGCTTCGGTGCCTTAAAGGCAACTGCCTTTGGGTCACTGACATGTGGGCCAGCCACCTGTTGGGCCCACATGTCATGGACACAAAGGCAGGTGCCTTAAGGCACCGAAGCATAGTCCTCTCGGGGTGGTCGCGTGTGTCGGACGAACGCGTAGCACCCAGCCACTCAGCCACCCCCCCAAAAGGACGACAACAATATAAGTTCGCGCTTCCACGTTTCGGATTGAAATATCTGGCGGCCCCAATTCCAACCCTGCAAAATCTCTCTTCAACACCGTCCCCTTCCGCGCCCAGATTTCTCAAATCCCTAATTCACCGCCAACCCTCGAATCGCCCCTCGTCTCGTCTCTTTCCCCATCGTTCCCCACCACTGTGCCAGACGACGACGATGAAGACGACGGTCGCGCTTCACCACCGCACCGGGTGGTCCACCGACAACGTCGGCCGCCACAACCGACGTGCCTCACAGACACCGAGTTCCACCGCATCAGGTGCGCTTCACCGACGCCGTCTCCCAGCTCACCGGGGCTACTTCACCGAGCACATCGTCGCACCTCCGCCCCCCGAGGCCGTTGGGGCTTCACCAACGGTCTCGTCCACCGCATCGTAGCACTCCGCTGCCACTCAAGATCTGCATCCGTGTGTGGCAAGCCAACGCCAGCGCATCACCCTCAACGGCTCTGAAGTGACCCGCACTCTAGCTAGGCGAGCATGCCCAAACGCTGGCCCGAACTAGGTATCCACACATCACTCCCTTGTGCACTGTTCCGACGATGTTTGGATATCCTTTCACTGCTCTCTTAGCTTACACGCCTATGCAACTCTGACTTTAACTCTTATTTCTTCTGGAGATATCATCTGAAACAAGCAAATCCATTTTTTAGCGAAGCATGACGGCGCTACAGGATCTGGTACACATCCTGCACACCCGTATAACCTTGTAAGTATCTGTCCTCCGGTACAACATCAAGGTCGATTCCTCTTATTTGATCAACCATTCGCCGTGTCAAAAATGCAGAGGGGGATGCAAGGAGCACAAGGCCTGCACATCCAAGCAAGTGGTAACATGGACTTGTACATGGAACATCCCAAGCGCAAGCAGAGCTGCAGTGAGCCTGTACAACGAGCTAGCGTAAGTCCCTGCATTTCATTTAATTCGTACTGGCATTCGTGTATGATTTGTGTGCAGTGGCTGATCCACGAATTCAAGTTACCAGGGGCGAACATTTAACTTAAAAAATACGAAGGCACTTGCACTCCGGAAATCAACATAACTTGAGAAATGTGAAGCTACATGCACTTTGAAAACCAGCTAATGATCCAAAGTAGTTCAGATTATAAACACTAAATGATGCAAGCACCAAAAAACACAAAATGCAACATGGTGTACAAGGACTACAAACATGGTCTGTACCTGCTTGAATTATTCGTTCTCTGGCTGAAAATATCGAAGTGTAATTGCACGTATAACCAGTGCGCAAACTGCATATCAATATATCTATCCTGCACAAGTATGGCAATAGTTTCAAACAACAGATTAGAAAAGTATTTATGCTATGTTGTCATGATACGGGGACTTTCTGGTAGATGGCCTCGACGTTTCCTCAAGCTATGAAAATGCACTATAATTTGCTTGTCATCAATGCCTGCAAATCTCTGTCTCTCTCAACATAGTAGATCATCATTAGACACTAAATCCTTCAATGAGCTTGCAAAATGCTTGCATTAGATCCCTCATTAGACACTATATGTTCATCACCAGGAGCATGTAAAATGTTTGCATCAAATCCTTCATTAGCAGTCTGTTCATTAGACACTTCAGGCTCAAGAACAACATGAGCTTGTATGTTTGCACCGGAAACTTGATTAGATACATCAGATTCAGTCAGTTCAGTATTGATTGGGGGAGTTATAAAATAAGTAGAAATTGGTTTCATTTTCTCATAGATTCCCTACATACAAGCAGTTTTACAACACCGTCAGGTTTAACTATTGGCCAGAAATTGAAGAGTTGAATTAGATATAATCAGGGATGTGATGTACCTGCTCGTTGCGCATGCTACTCTTGCAAGCTGCGACTGTCCGTTTGCGCAAGCTCGATGCCATGCCCGTGCTGCCGCCGCTGCCTCCCACGCAGGCTACACCCAGGGTTGGATCTTCATCTTCTTGTCCTTCCGTTCGCTTGAAGCCCGGCGACCGCCCTCCAACGAGGGCGCGAGGAAGTGCTGTGTCGGTCTGTCCAGCGGCGGCTAGGTTAGGAGCGAACCAGACTGGAGGCTGGAGCGAATGAATTGGGATTTTTCCTGCTGTCGATCGATATGGGAGGCGCTCGTTTGGGCCGCGAGCCTGCTATAGGGCCTGCCTTGCACTTATGTTATTGGCCCATCCAAATTGAAACATTTTTCTTCATTTTTTACATTGCCTGCTCGTGCGTTGGGACGAACAAAACTAGCGTGGGCCAACCTGGACGACTCAAACTAGGTGCACACTTTCCAGCCACCTGAGGCGGCCGCCCATACCAGCCCCTATGGTGGCGTCGCCCCTTTTTGCGTGTATGATTGGATAGTGAAAAATATTCCAGTGGCGCTTTTGATTTACCCACAGAATGGTTGAATTGCTTGTTTCTATGAACTGAGTTCGCCAATAATGTGAAGGATGCCAGTCTTTTCATCCTATTGTAGATTGCTTAGATCTCGATATGCCAAAAGTAATCACATGAAATATACAGTAAAAGCCAGTGTGATGTGTTTGGCTACAACTAGTCTGACTACACGTCCTCATATAACATATCAAGGACGCACCATCTTACCAGATTAACCATTCGACTTACCCATGCAGTGTGGGAAGAAAGAAGTATTGGGACTGCGTATCCAAGCAATTGATGCCATGGACTCCTTCGTACAACCTTGTAAGCGAAAAAGAAGTTGCAGTGTGCCTGTACAAAGAACTAGCGTAAGTTCAGTTACCTGCTTCTCGGAATTTTAGTTAGCCACTTATTGCAAAATTGTTCAATTACGTTGCTTGGCTTAATTTAGTTTGCTACTGATTACATAATGGCACAGCCTGTTAATCATATTGTAGACTGCGCCTATCTATGTGTTTGATACTTACTGTTAAGAATTACCTGTTTGCCTTAACTTAAATATCTACTTGTTTGTTTAACTGCTTTGCTGCTGCAACAGCGGGTTACAATGATGTTAATAACTACTTTTCAGCATCCAATTGAAACTCTTTAATTCCTTGTTTGTTTAACTGGTTTGCTGTTATAACTCCCAGTTGAGATGTTTTGCTAACTTCAACTTTTCTGAATCCAATCGGAACTTTAATGGCAAAACAGGTTAGCCCAAGATCAAAGAGCGAGGTCCCCATGGACGTTGCATCATCCCACAGCAGTGGCACCGGCCCAATCGTGCATTATGAATTGCCAACTGCTGATGCTCTAGAGGCTAAACTAGTGGTAGAAAGAGATTCTGCTTCTGCACTTAGAGATGAAGTTGACATGTTGAGGAAGCAAACAGCACAATCACAAGCAGTACTCAAGACAACCATTAAATATTTGGTGGATTTCAAAACGAAGCAAGCTGAGACTGACCAGATTGTTAAGGTCCTGAAGGAAAAAAGGAAATTAAATTCCTACTTGGTAAATCATAGGTGAAATGTTCTTTCCATAGTTGAATAACCTTTGTGTTGTCTGTTCATGTAATCAATCAAACCATTTGTTTTAGAGATCATGTAATAATTGTTTTTTTGTTTTTTGGTTTGTAATTTTATTTGAGCACAAGTCTGTATCAATTGATAAGACTCGGAGACATTTCATTTGGATTGCTGTGCCAGACCTACAAATATGCCAATCGGGCTGAATGTGCATTCAGCAATAGTAGTAGTATAGATGGACCATAAGTGGCACGCATTGGAAAGGGCCAAGATGCTGGCTAAAAAAAGGATGCTGTTGTAGCCAAAAAAAAGTACAGCGGCCTGGCTTATGTATGTTAGTTGATATTATTGATCCATATACTCTATAAGTGTTTATATGTCTGTTAGTTCTGTACATTCTTGGTTGATTGACTCGGTATTTGAATCTTGATACATCGCTTGTGTACATATCTAAATGGGAGTACACATTATGCTGCGTGTGACATTTGAGTTGGACATGAAGTGTTCCAAATATTCGAATTCACCTTAAACTGGATTCTAGTTTCTGAATTTGAGTATCGGCATTTGTAAACCATATTCATATATGACAGTGGAATACATCTTTGTCGTCCTTTTGAAGATATATAAAAACACATAGAATGATTTATAAAGATTCATATAGGAATACAAAATGGATTCGAATTTAGTTGCCAGGGTAAACGTGGATGCTTATTGTCCCAAAATTCGAAAGAAGCAGCAAAATGTCCACTCCCACGTCGGCTGCCCGAAGCCAAGTGTTTGGGAGATGGAAATTACTGTCTACCCATTACACGGACAATCCATCGGCCCGATTTCCACTGCTCTAAATAGGGGTAGGTTAGTAACTTCAATTAGACGTGACACGACCGCCTCTGAGCCCATTCCGACACGGTGGGCGTCAAACATGGGCGGCAAAACTCATTTGATTCAAGCTCGTCCGAAAGACCTCTGTTTCTCCCTCCATTCCCCATTCATACACGGTGGGCGGCAAAACAAACTCGACTCGGCCGAAATCGATGTAGGCAAATATTTTCAATAGGGGCAGGTTTGTAACTTCACTCAGACGTGACACAACCGCCCTACCTGTCAGCCCCGTTCATACACCGTGGGCGCCAACCACCCTCTCCTCGCCCGAAATCGCTCTGGGCAAATATTGGCGAGATGCGAGATTACCGTCCTATCCCCAACCGACGAGACGTCCAAATTTTAAACGGGGGCTAAGTTCGTAACTTTCCCATATTTCAGACAGGCGCGTCCCAAAAACATGGTTCCCCGTACCTCTCCCTCCATTTTCCCATTCATACACCGTCCGCGCTAGAACACCCCATCCCCACACCAGCCTCCGTCCGCCACCCCATCCATCGCCGCCGTCCTCCACCACATCCATCGCCACCGTCCTCCACCATGCCGGAGCGCCTACCAAGACCGCGTCGTCCACTGCTAGAGATGGACGTTTCTCATCCACGGCGACGGACCAATAGCCTTGCATCGCGTCCTCTCGCTTCATCGGCGCCGTCGTCCTCTTTGCCGGGGCCGCTCACACGACCTTCTCTTCCACCGCAACGGGACTTATCCCCCGATGCACCCGTCTACCGTCGCAGATCTGCTTCAACGCCACCGACAGCCATCGCACCCCCGATGCCTACACGGCGCCGCAAGAGAGGTGGTACTTCATATCTCCTCAACTTTTTGATCTCAACCAGAAAATAGATCTTAACTTGGTTACTCTACTTTCTTTTCAGCTCTTAGAATTTAGTTCTTAGTTCGAAGCAAACAATGGATGCTAAATATCATTTCTCCGGTTTGCAGCTTCAAATCTGCCATGGCACAGCCATAATACGGTTTAATTGATCATGCTTAGGGTTTAATTGATCATGTTGGTTCCGTGGTGGTTTCTTTAATAGAAATCGGAGGGGAAACCCTCTTTTGCTAAAAAAATATGCTTAGAGTTTCCCCCTTTTATGATCACTATACGATCAGAATACGTGCTTCGTGTCATAATAACACTGCTCCACCCATCAAGCTAAACAAGCTTAGTTGTTCAAATACGAATCTGATATTATTAAAACAGAGTTGTTTAATTGGTCAGCTAAATGTTCCTAAATTAGTTTCGAAAATGCATGTTCGCCGCTCGGGTGTGTATCTCTACAGGGTGCCCACGGTGGGCCGGCCCACCCTGGGATTTTGGGTCGTCCCAGGCCCCGATTCCCCTCTGTTCTGCTGCGCGCTTCCGATCTCTACTCGCCCCCAGCCGCCTGCCTCGCCGGCGACTTGCCGTCCCCGGACGGCATGACTCTAGGAGGAGACGCCGGACTAACAGGAGGCCAGGAGCCGCTCGCCCAACAGCGTCACCGCTGCCCGGGCGCGCCGCCGTGCCTACCTTCCCAGTCCGTTCAGGGCTCAGGCGTGCAGCACCCACCAAGCCAACCCGATTTATCCTGAGATACGTCCTCAACACTCAGCAGCCACTCCTCATCACCCATTTTCTAATTGATTCATTACTCATTAGGCAGGACTGTCATTAGGGTTTGTTGTGTGCTCAGTGCTACCTACACTTAATGGTTCAGATGTATTTCGGTAATCTTTAGTACCTCTAAAGTTCACAGGGTTTTCAAAATTCCGGCCCTCGGAACAGAAACTAGTCATTTTGGATTGTTGGTCGTAGTGACATTGACCCAGATTACTACTGCAAGCCAGGTTTGTTGACAATTTTACTTGTCTTTCTTACTCATTCGATATAATATCCAATTATTCACGTCGATTAGTTGCAAACAATAAGTGCTAGACAAACTTCTTCATTCAGATTTTGGACGGTCTCTTACTGCAGTTACAATTCTGCATACTTGTCCTAGTAAGCTCACAAGTAAATGATTGATTCACTACATCTATGCTTGCCTTGTCATATTTGTTGTCAATATTCTTTTAGGGTGGACCACCCTGTTTCTAAATACTGGAACCGTAGACATGAGTGAATAGTATTTCTCTATGTGATCTCTTCCATCATGTGTGGGTAACGAACACTGCATTGTATAGAAAGAAAGTGTCATTTCCAGCTTTTACATAGGTTTCGATCTTTTACATGGAATACAATCTGCCTACTTGCTTTGTGTCGCACTACCAACACTCCACCCTTGAAGCTAAACATTACGCCACTCATAATTGCTTAGTTTATTTGTTCAAATACGAATTTCATATGATTCTAATGTTCCTACTTCAGTTTTGAAATGTGTGCCTGCCTGTTATAGAGACATAAGGGGTTTGTATTTCTGTGTGTGGTCTGGTCAGCACGGTTGGGGAGGTGAACTTTGCATATGCAGGGGTTTATAGGGAGACACTCTCCGAGTTGAATCCGCAATGCATTCCATAGATAATCTGACTACTTTTTATGTTTTCATGAATCTCAGATTCTGAACAGCATCATAATGATTATGAGCTTGCGCGCATGAAAAGAATAAAGCAGAACAATGCCATGGCTGTCAAACTTGGCATTAAGGGACTGAAATCAAGTCTGGATGCAATGCAATGCAAACGCTCTCCACCTACAGATTCATGCTCAGAATATGATCCTAACAGTGATTCTGAGCTAGAGGGAGACCTAAGTCAATGTAGCTCCCTAGTGGAGGAGTCAGAGGAAGATGCCCTATCTTATTCACCCATCAAGGTACTTGCTCTAACTTTCCAAGGTTACATTGCTCGCACATATCTTGCAACTGATGCTTTGCATTGCTTCTACTTTGTTGAACTGCCATTAGCTTAGTTTACACATCGTGTATGTGAATACGCCCTGCCTATCCATTTTCAGTACATATTCCATCTGTCATCATACCATATTTATCCATTCAAATGTTGTTCTTGTGTATCAGACGTTCAAAAGGAAGAGGGCGATTGCTGATCGTGGAGGAGCACAAGCAAAGTATTTGGAAAAGGTAGTGGCACCTGATAAATCAAATAGCCCATTAGGTGTAGTTGCAATATCACCTGACCCACAAAATACCCCAACTCTAGCAGACTCTAGCCCTACTACACTGGTCATTTCTGATGCCCCAACTCAGCAGACCCCAACTGCAGCAAACAGTATGATTATGCCAGTTGACATAGCACCAGCTGTACGACGCAAAACCCCCATTCCAGCAAAGAGTACACCAAATCCAGTTGCCAAATCCCTTTTCGAACCAGAGAGAGCCCCAATTGCAGCAAATAGGACCCCTGTTCCATTTCTTCCCAGTTTAGAAGACGAAGCTTATGTTGTTGTCAGGAACTTTGTGCGCATCTTTCCTTCATGGAAAGATTATACCGCAGACACAGAACAATTTCCAGTCTTCCTCCGCAACTTACGCGTAAGTAATGTACTAATGTTATTCATGGTCATTACTGCATATGTTTCTGCTGACAGAAGACACAAGATTTCATTCTTTTAAATAGGCGAGGAGCAAACTGGATTGTGATGACGAGCAAGGGTTGGTTGCGCTTTTCAAGCACTCGTTGATGAAGTATCGTTCCTACCTGAGGCAAGCGCACTTCGATGGCAAGCCTCTGAACGAAATTTCTGTAAAGTCTCCGGTGCTACATTTATCCGACGGTGACTGGAATAATCTTGTTACACATTGGTCTCGGCTGCAGCGTAAGGTACTGTCTATGATATCACATCACAATTTGAACTACATTTCTGCATTTGCCTTAATGTCTCACTTGTACGAAAACTGTTAGCAGAAGAACATTCGTTCTCAAGGGACCACAGAATCTCGCAACTATACTGCACACTGCATTGCTCTTGTGAGTACCTCTTGCCCTGTATGACCATACTTACTTTCATAGCTGTTTGATTATGTAGCATCACTGCACATGTTAGCCTCGTAATCGTCCATTTGGTGGACATTATAAGATCCGTATGGACTCTTACATAAATTTAGAATCAACCCAATGCTTTTGAAGAGGTTTAGCTCTGCAGTCCTCTTGTAAGGACTGAACGTGGTCTATCACTGTACTTACATTAACAGCTACTCCCTCCGTCCCATAATATAAGAACGTTTTGTACAGTACACCAGTGTTCAAAACACTCTTGTATTATGGGAAGAGGGATTGGTTCATTTTGTAGCATTCTGCATCTTATCTCCCTCGCCCACCATTTACTAAAAAAGATCAGATCTATATTTAATCTTACCAACAAGTAGAATACACAGACAATGCCAGTGCAGAAGTGTAGCCCATTGCTCTTGTCAGTACATTTTGTCCTGTAACGCTTGTACTTCCAGGGATTGGTAGTTGATTATGTAGCATCAATCTGCATCTTATCTTCATTATCCTCTATCCCTTCCAGTATTATCATATCTATAATTACTCTCTACAAAATGTAGAGTACAGGCAATGCTTATGAAGAAGATTCTGTGCTGAAATTCTTGAGTTATCCTTCCCTTGACATGGAGAAGGGCATTATAAAGCCGGTGTTAACTGTTAATGTAAGTCAGTCCTTCTAAAGCCTTTATCCTCAACTGCTGTTTAATTTGCTCATACTCCCTATCGTTTACTGCTGTTTAGTTTGCTGTTTCTACCAAAATGCATGTTCGTAAGAACCGTAAGTTCTAAGTTTTACTTGTAAAACCAAATTCCTTATTCATACCATGCACATTACTTAATACTCCCTATATGTATGCTTGTTTTTGTGGATCTATAATCCAGTGTGTGGTGAAGCAGCCCACGTTTGCACCTTGTCATCTCCTGTTTTATCTTACTGATGTGGCTGATGATATGAACAACATGCCATGCACATTATCCAAAATAGATACAATGATTTTCTTTGCCCTTCATCTATGCTTGTTATGTTGACATGGTAATCCAGTAGTGTGGTGAAGCTCCCCGCATTATGAACAATGCCAAATTATGCTATTGATATTTTGAACTTACTCTTTATTTTCTAATTTGAAATTGGATAGAATTGACAGAACAGTTATCATCTTTGTTTATACACGTGCAAAACCTGTCATCTCTCTGCTTTGTTTCAGGGTGATATGCCTGATGGCATGCACAAGTCTGCTGAAGGCTGTGAGACAAACCCAACATATATTGCAGCAAAGAAGGCAAAACATCTTGAAGATAGCGAGACAACCCCAAAGTCTTGTCTTGATGCAGTGTTCAAGTTACTTGAGACTAACAGTCAGACAAGCTCACAGAATTTGTCTGAATCAGTTCGACTTCTTCAGTCCCAAGTTCTAGCAGAAAGGCATTCTGCAACTCAACTTCGACTTGAAGTCCTATCTCTAAGAAAGATTGCGGAGAACACCAATGAGAACCTCATTGCTAAACAGCTACACCTGGAAGCTATGACCGACATGCTAGGCCGGTCTCACAGCCTTGCTCAGCAGCTTGCGCAACAGTTCCCCTGCAAGGCTAACCTTTCTTGAACTGTCTTGGAAGTGGTCTCGGTTCAGTATTATTTTTTACGCTGCAATGGTGCCCAGTTTTTGTAATCTGCTTCTTCGTTGCGCTTTATGATCACTGGTGGCGAACTTTGATGCCCCGTGGATGTAATATGTGTAATAGCCGTGATAGCCTAGCATAAGTTGCTTGCTTATTTATTTCCTTGTTGTCTTGTTTATTTGTTTGCTTGTAGTCAGTGCAGTTCTTTTTCCGCGGTTTGCTAGTGGCTGCAATAACCTATTTTTTAAAACTAGGCCACAATAACCATGGGCTAATATTTACTGTAGTGACACTGGGCCTCCTACGGGCCGTAGAAACAGTTGGCCTTCTACGGGCTGTAGAAACATTTGGCCTTCTACCGGCCGTAGAAACAATGGGCCTTCTACGGGCCATAGAAACAATGGGCCTTCTGCGGGCCGTATCATCAATGGGCCTTATACGGGCCGGATGATCGATTGGCCAAACATGGGCCAATAACAGGCCGCATTATGGCCGTAAACGAGCTAGAGTTGGAATCGTCCGTTCATGGGCCGACCATAATGGGCCATCGTTAATAGGCCGTATTTGATGACGTTATGAAAACGGCCCAACGTATTAACGAACCACAAACGGGCCGACTGTAACCACGGGCTGAATTTGGCCCACAAGCAGAAAATGACAGTAACGGGTCGTAAGTAAACGAATGCTGGAAATGAGCCCAAGAATAAATGGGCTCTGAGAAGGCCGAAACATAACATGGGCTGGAAACAGCCCAACGGAATAACGGGTCGTTAATGGGTATAAAGTGATACACTGTTCATTACGGGCCAGTTTCACCACGGGCCGTTAATGGGTGTAAAGTGATACACTGTTCATTACGGGCCAGTTTCACCACGGGCCGTTAATAGGCCAAGAGTTACATAGGGCCTCATATGGGCCGAAAGACGTCATGGGCCATACATGGGCCAGAAGTGAAAACGGGCTGGAATCATATTGGATGGCCCAGATGAGGCTACTGGGCCTAATTCGGATAGGGCGTAACGGGCCTTGGGTTAGCGGGTTGTAAATGGGCTATATGCGAACAGGCCGTTAACAGGCTTTCCATGGGTCGGCCCGCCACCTTTTGACCAAGTCAAACGGGCCGGCCTTTTCACAGGAATGGGCCTCTGTTGGGCCGTGCCACGTGTCGACGTATCATAGGCGCATTCTGTCCAATGAGTGGATGACATCTGTCCCAACGATGAGCCGACACGTGTTTCCTCCAGCCAATGATGATTTTACACGTGGAAAATCCCCATTGGTCGGGGCTGTTAAAGGGTTATCGGATCCAAAACCGACCCGATAGCTTAACGGCGTTCCGTTACGGTGGATGCCACATGTCGGTCACCCTTGACGAAAGCACTTCCGTGACGCGTGATTTATCGTCATGGAAGTGGACACTTCCGTGATGATAATTTTGGTAATGTCATGGAACACTTCTATGACAGCACAGGTATGACTATCTTGATTCTTTCATAAATTTGTCATGGATGTACATGCATGACAAAAAAAGCGACGTACTGTGACAAACACGTATCATCACGGAAGTGTATTTTTTTTGTAGTGATGATATGAGTCTTTGATTTTTAGTTTTCAACAGTCATCCTTGTTGTACACACCTTTTGAGAGGGACACGCATGAATCGTGATTTATTAGAATACTCTATGTGCTTCACTTATATCCTTTGAGCTAGGCAATTTTGCTCTAGTGCTTCACTTATATCTTTTTAGAGCACGCCAGTGGCTTTATTTTGTAGAAATTGTTGAACTCTCATGCTTCACTTATATTATTTTGAGAGTCTTTATAAACAGCATGGTAATTTGCTTTGGTTATGAATTTAGTCCTAATATGATAGGCATCCAAAAGGGATATAATAAAAACTTTCATATAAAGTGTATTGAATACTATGAGAAGTTTGATTCCTTATGATTTTTTTGAGATATAAAGATGGTGATATTGGAATCATGCTAGTCAGTAATTGTGGATCATAGAAATACTTGTGTTAAAGTTTGTGATTCCCGTAGCATACATATATGGTGAACCGTTATGCGATGAAGTCGGAGCATGATTTATTTACTGATTGTCTTCCTTATGAGTGGCGGTCGGGGACGAGCAATGGTCTTTTCCTACCAATCTATCCCCCTAGGAGCATGCGCTTAGTACTTTGTTTTGATGACTAATAGATTTTTGCAATAAGTATGTGAGTTCTTTATGACTAATGTTGAGTCCATGGATTATACGCACTCTCACCCTTCCACCAATAATAGCCTCTCTAGTGCTGCGCAACATTCACAGGTACCTTAAACCCACCATATACCTTCCTCAAAACAGCCACCATACGTACCAATTATGGCATTTCCATAGCCATTCCGAGATATTGCCATGCAACTTTCCACCGTTCTGTTTTATTATGACACGTTTCATCATTGTCATATTGCTTTGCATGATCATGTAGTTGGCATCGTATTCTTGGAAAAGCCACCTTTCATAATTATTTCATACATGTCACTCTTGAGTCATTGCACATCCCTATACACCACCGGAGGCATTCATATAGACTCATATTTTGTTCTAGAATCGAGTTGTAATCCTTGAGTTGTAAGTAAATAAAAGTGTGATGATCTTCATTATTAGAGCATTGTCCAATGTGAGGAAAGGATGATGGAAGTTATGATTCGCCCCAAGTCGAGATGAGTCTCCGGACTTTACAAAAAAATAAAAGAGGCCAAAGAAGCCCACCAAAAAAAGAGAAAGAAAAAACGAGAGAAAAAGAGAGAAGGGGCAATGTCACTATCCTTTTCCACACTTGTGCTTCAAAGTAGCACCATGATCTTCATGATAGAGAGTCTCCTATGTTGTCACCTTCATATACTAGTGGGAATTTTTCATTATAGAACTTGGCTTGTATATTCTAACGATGGGCTTCCTCAAATTGCCCTAGGTCTTCGTGAGCAAGCAAGTTGGATGCACACCCAGTTAGTTTTCTTTTGAGCTTTAATAAACTTATAGCTCTAGTGCATGCATTGCATGGCAATGCCTACTCACTCACATTGATATCAATTCATGTACATCTCCATAGCCTGTTAATACGCCTAGTTTATGTGAGACTTCTCCCTCTTTTTTTGCCTTCTCCACAACCACCATATTCTATTCCACCTATAGTGCTATGGCCATGGCTCATGGTCATGTATTGCGTGAAAGTTGAAAAGGTTTGAGAACACCAAAAGTATGAAACAATTGCTTGGCTTGTCATCGGGGTTGTGCATGATTTGAATATTTTGTGTGATGAAGATGGAGCATAGCCAGACTATATGATTTTGTACGGATAAGCTTTCTTTGGCCATGATATTTTGAGAAGACATAATTGCCTTGTTAGTATGCTTGAAGTATCATTGTTTTTATGTCAAAATTAAACTTTTGTCTTGAATCTTATGGATCTGAACATTCGTGCCACAATAAAGAAAATTACATGGATAAATATGTTAGGTAGCATTCCACATCGGAATTCTGTTTTTATCATTTACCTACTCGAGGACAAGCAAGAATTAAGCTTCGGGATGCTTGATACGTCTCCAATGTATCTATAATTTTTGATTCTTCCATGCTATTATATTATCTGTTTTGGAAGTTTTATATGCATTAATATGCTATTTTATATTATTTTTGGGACTAACCTATTAACCTAGAGCCCAATGCCAGTTTCTCCTTTTTCCTTGTTTTTTAGCTTCGCAGAAAAGGAATACCAAATGGAGTCCAAACGGAATAAAACCTTCACGATGATTTTTTTGGACCAGAAGACACCCAGGGACTTGAAGTGCAAGTTAGAAGAGCCACGAGGCGGCCACAAGGGTGGAGAGCGCGCCCAGGGTGGGTAGGGCGTGCCCCCTACCTTGTGGGCCCCTCGGTGACCCCCTTACCTAGGTCTTCCTCCTATATATTCACATATATTCCCAAACCACCAAAGGAATCCACGAAAACACTTTTCCACGGCCGCAACCCTCTGTTCCTATGAGATCCCATCTTGGGGCCTTTTCCGGCATCCTGCGAGAGGGGGATTCAATCACGGAGGGCATCTACATCAACTCTATTGCCCTTCCGATGAAGCGTGAGTAGTTTACCTCGGACCTACGGGTCCATAGCTAGTAGCTAGATGGCTTCTTCTCTCTCTTTGATTCTCAATACCATGTTCTCCTTGATGTTCTTGGAGATCTATCCAATGTAATTTTCTTTTGCGGTGTGTTTGCCGAGATTCGATGAATTGTGGATTTATGATCAGCTTATCTATGAATGTTATAGGAATCTTCTCTAAATTCTTTTATGCATGATTTGATATCTTTGTAATTCTCTCCGAACTATCGGTTTAGTTTCGCCAACTAGATTGGTTTTTCTTGCAATGGGAGAAGTGCTTAGCTTTGGGTTCAATCTTGCGGTGTTCTCTCCTAGTGACAGTAGGGGCAGCGAGGCACGTATTCTATTGTTTCCATCGAGGATAAAAAGATGGGGTTTACATCATATTGCTTGAGTTTATTCCTCTACATCATGTCTTCTTACTTAAAGCGTTACTCTATTCTACACAAACTTAATACTCTCGATGCAAGCAGCAGTCGGTCGATGTATGGAGTAATAGTAGTAGATGCAGGCAGGAGTCGGTCTCCTTGACACGGACATGATGCCTATATTTCATAATCATTGCCTTAGATATCGTCATAACTTTACGCTTTTCTATCAATTGCTCGACGGTAATTTGTTCACCCACCGTATTATTTGCTATATTGAGAGAAGCCTCTAGTGAAACCTATGGCCCCCGGGTCTAGTTTCCATCATATTAGTTTCCGATCTACTATTTTGCAATCTTTTACTTCCCGTTCTATAAACCTAAAAACCCAAAAATATTTACTTTATCTTTGGTTTAGTTTTATCTATCTCTATCAGATCTCACTTTTGCAAGTGACCGGGAAGGGATTGACAACCCTTTAACGTGTTAGGTGCAAGTGTTTGATTGTTTGTGCAGGTATTGGTGATTTTTGCGTTGTCTCCTACTAGATTGATACCTTGGTTCTCTAGCTGAGGGAAATACTTATCTCTACTTTGCTGCATCACCCTTTCCTCTTCAAGGGGAAAACCAATGCAAGAAGTAGCAACAGGAACAAATCCTATGGAAATGTCACTCTGAAGCTTATGGAGGGCATCATGCGGGAGATAGGACTGCTCACAAGGTATTGCAATCTGGTTTTTATTGGCCCACTCTCTTCAAGGATGCCCGTAAGTTTGTTTTATCTCGTGATGAATGTCAAAAGATTGGTAATATTGGTAAGCGTCAGGAAATGCCTATTAATTATTCTCTTGCTGTTGAACCATTTGATGTTTGGGGATTTGATTATATGGGACATTTTCCTTCCTCTAATGGGTGCACACATATTTTGGTTGCTGTTGATTATGTTACTAAGTGGGTAGAAGCTATTCCAACTAGTAGTGCTGATCACAACACCTCTATTAAAATGCTTAAGGAAGTCATTTTCCCAAGGTTTGGAGTCCCTAGATATTTAATGACTGATGGTGGTTCACATTTTATTCATGGTGATTTCCGTAAAATTCTTGCTAAGTATGATGTTAACCATAGAATTGCATCACCTTATCATGCTCAGTCTAGTGGTCAAGTTGACTTAGCAGTAGAGAAATAAAATTAATTTTACAAAAGACTATCAATAGGTCCCAGAACAATTGGTCTAAGAAATTAGATGATGCACATTTGGCTTATAGAACAGCATATAAAAATCCTATGGGTATGTCTCCTTATAAAATGGTTTATGGAAAAGCTTGTCATTTGCCTCTTGTGTTAGAACATAAAGCATATTGGGAAATTAAAGAACTCAACTATGATTTCAAACTTTTTCGAGAAAAGAGGTTATTTGATACTAGCACACTAGACGAATGGAGAGCCCAAACTTATGAAAATCTCAAAAGATGGCATGATAAAAGAATCCAAAAGCGTGAGCTCAAAGTTGGAGATTATGTTCTTTTGTACAACTCTTGTTTCGGATTCTTTGCAGGAAAAATCCTCTCCAAATGGGAAGGACCCTATGTTATCGAGGAGGTTTATTGATCTGGAGCCATCAAAACAAATAATGCCGAAGGTACTGCTACTTCTTGAGCTTGCATTGGTTTTCCCCTTGAAGAAGAGAAGGTGGTGCAGGAAAGTAGAGATAAGTATTTCCCTCAGTTAGAGAACCAAGGTATCAATCCAGTAGGAGACAACGCACAAATCAACAATACCTGTACAAACAATCAAACAACTTGGACCCAACGTGATAAAGGGGTTGTCAATCCCTTCACGGTCACTTGCAAAAGTGAGATCTTATAGATATTGATAAAACTAAACAAAAGATAAAGTAAATATTTTTGGGTTTTTTGGTTTATAGATCGGAAAGTAAAAGATTGCAAAATAGTAGATCGAAAACTTATATGATGGAAACTAGACCCGGGGGCCATAGGTTTCACTAGAGGCTTCTCTCAAGATAGCAAATAATACGGTGGGTGAACAAATTACTGTCGAGCAATTGATAGAAAAGCGCAAAGTTATGACGGTATCTAAGGCAATTATTATGAAATATAGGCATCACGTCCGTGTCAAGTAGACCGACTCCTGCCTGCATCTACTACTATTACTCCACACATCGACCGACTCCTGCCTGCATCTAGAGTATTAAGTTCATGGAGAACAGAGTAACACATTAAGTAAGATGAAATGATGTAGAGGAATAAACTCAAGCAATATGATGTAAACCCCATATTTTTATCCTCGATGGCAACAATACAATACGTGCCTTGCTGCCCCTACTGTCACTTGGAAAGGACACCACAAGATTGAACCCAAAGCTAAGCACTTCTCCTATTGCAAGAAAACCCAATCTAGTTAGCCAAACTAAACCGATAGTTGGAAGAGAATTACAAAGATATGAAATCATGCATAAAAGAATATAGAGAAGATTCAAATAATTCATAGATAAGTTGATCATAAATCCACAATTCATTGGATTTGGACAAACACACCGCAAAAGAAGATTACATTAGATAGATCTCCAAAAACATCAAGGAGAACATGGTATTGAGAATCAAAGAGAGAGAAGAAGCCATCTAGCTACTAGCTATGAACCCATAGGTCTGAGGTAAACTACTCACGCTTCGTCAGAAGGGCAATAGAGTTGATGTAGAAGCCCTCCATGATCGAATCCCCCTCCGGCAGGATGCCAGAAAAGTCCCCAAGATGGGATCTCACGAGAAAAGAGGTTGCGATGGTGGAAAAGTGTTTTCGTGGATGCTTCCGGTGGTTTGAGAATATATGTGAATATATAGGAGGAAGATCTAGGTCAGGGGGTCATCGAGGAGCCCACAAGGTAGGGGCGCGCCCTCCACCCTTCTGGCCGCCTCGTGGCTCTTATAACTTGCACTCCAAGTCTCCTAGGTGTCTTCTGGTCCAAGAAAAATCATCGCGAAGATTTATTCCATTTGGTATTCCTTTTCTGCGAAGCTCAAAATCAAGGAAAAAACAGAAACTGACACAGGGCTCTAGGGTAATAAGTTGGTCCCAAAAATAATATAAAATAGCATATTAATGCGTATAAAACATCCAAAAAATATAATATAATAGCATGGAACAATCAAAAATTATAGATACGTTGGAGACGTATCAAGCATTCCCAAGCTTAATTCCTGCTCGTCCTCGAGTAGGTAAATGATAAAAATAGAATTTTTCATGTGGAATGCTACTTAACATATTGATCCATGTAATTTTTCTTTATTGTGGCATGAATGTTCAGATCCATAAGATTCAAAACAAAAGTTTAATATTGACATAAAAACGATAATACTTCAAGCATACTAACAAGGCAATTATGTCTTCTCAAAATAACATGGCCAAAGAAAGCTTATTCCTACAAAATCATATAGTCTGGCTATGCTCCATCGTCATCACACAAAATATTCAAATCATGCACAACCCCGATGACAAGCCAAGCAATTGTTTCATACTTTTGATGTTCTCAAACTTTTTCAACTTTCACAAAATACATGAGCTCGAGCCATGGACATAGCACTATAGGTGGAATAGAATATGGTGGTTGTGGAGAAGACAAAAAGAAGGAGATAGTCTCACATCAATTAGGCGTATCAACGGGCTATGGAGATGCCCATCAATACATATCAATGTGAGTGAGTTGGGATTGCCATGCAACGGATGCACTAGAGCTATATGTTTATGAAAGCTCAAAAAGAAACTAAGTGGGTGTGCATCCAGCTCGCTTGCTCATGAAGACCTAGGGCAATTTGGGGAAGCCCATCATTGGAATATACAAGCCAAGTTCTATAATGAAAAATTCCCACTAGTATATGGAAGTGACAACATAGGAGACTCTCTATCGTGAAGATCATGGTGCTACTTTGAAGCACAAGTGTGGTAAAAGGATAGTAACATTGCCCCTTCTCTCTTTTCTCTCATTTTTTTGAATGGGCTTCTGGCTTCTTTTATTTTTTGTAAAGTCCGGAGACTCATCCTGACTTGTGGGGGAATCATAGCTTCCATCATCATTTCCTCACATGGGACAATACTCCAATAATGAAGATCATCATACTTTTATTTACTTACAACTCAAGAATTACAACTCGATACTTAGCACAAAATATGACTCTATATGAATGCCTCTGACGGTGTACCGGGATGTGCAATGAATCAAGAGTGACATTTATAAAAATTATGAACGGAGCCTTTGCCACAAATACTATGTCAACTACATGATCATGCAAAGCAATATGACAATGATGAAGCGTGTCATAATAAACGGAACGGTGGAAAGTTGCATGGCAATATATCTCGAAATGGCTATGGAAATGCCATAATAGGTAGGTATGATGGCTGTTTTGAGGAAGGTATATAGTGTGTGTATGGTACCGGCGAAAGTTGTGCGGTACAAGAGAGGCTAGCAATGGTGGAAGGGTAAGAGTGCGTATAATCCATGGACTCAACGTTAGTCATAAAGAAATCACATACTTATTGCAAAAATCTATTAGTCAATGAAATGAAGTACTACGTGCATGATAGATTGGTAGGACAAGACCATCGCTCATCCCCGACCGCCACTCATAAGGAAGACAGTCAATAAATAAATCATGCTCTGACTTCAGCAAATAACGGTTCACCATACGTGCATGCTACGGGAATCACAAACTTTAACACAAGTATTTATACAATCCACAATTATTCACTAGCATGACTCTAATATCACCATCTTTATATCTCATAACAATCATAAGGAATCAAACTTCTCATAGTATTGAATGCACTTTATATGAAAGTTTTTATTATACCCCTCTTGGATGTCTATCATATTAGGACTAAATTTATAACCAAAGCAAATTACCATGCTGTTTAGAGACTCTCAACATAATATAAGTGAAGCATGAGAGTTCAACAATTTCTATAAAATAAAGCCACCGTTGTGCTCTAAAAAGATATAAGTGAGGCACTAGAGCAAAATTGCTTAGCTCAAAAGATATAAGTGAAGCACATAGAGTATTCTAATAAATCACGATTCATGCGTGTCCCTCTCAAAAGGTGTGTACAGCAAGGATGATTGTGGAAAACTAAAAATCAAAGACTCATATCATACAAGACACTCCAAGCAAAACACATATCATGTGGTGAATAAAAATATAGCCTCAAGTAAAGTTACCGATAGACAAAGACGGAAGAGGGGATGCCTTCCAGGGCATCCCCAAGCTTAGGCTCTTGGTTGTCCTTGAATATTAGCTTGGGGTGCCTTGCGCATCACCAAGCTTAGGCTCTTGCCACTCCTTATTCCATAGTCCATCAAATCCTTACCCAAAACATGACACTTCACAACACAAAACTCAACAAAAAATCTCATAAGCTCTGTTAGTATAAGAAAATAAATCACCACTCTTGGTACTGTTGTGAACTCATTGTTTATTTATATTGGCGTAATATCTACGGTATTCCAAATTTTCCATGGTTCATACCCCCCGATACTACACATAGATTCATCAAAATAAGCAAACGACACATAGAAAACATAATCTGTAAAAAACAGAACAATCTGTAGTAATATGTAACTCTTGAATACTTATGTAACTCCAAAAATTCTGAAAAAATAGGAAAACCTGTAAAATTTGTGTATTAATCTTCCGCAAAAAATAATCAATATATTATCACGCTTCTTTTAGAAATGAGAATTGTTTTCCTTAGTGCAAAAGTTTCTGTTTTTCAGCAAGATCAAATCAACTATCGTTGTAAGCCATCCCAAAGGTCTTACTTGGCACAAACACTAATTAAAACACAAAAATACATCTAACCAGAGGCTAGATGAATTATTTATTGAAAAACAGAACCAAAAAGCAAAGAACAAAAATAAAAATGGGTTGCCTCCCAACAAGCGCTATTGTTTAACGCCGTTAGCTATGCGTAAAAACACAAATAGATCTAGGTTTAGGAAAGTGTTCCATGCTCTTCCTTAATGGAAATTGAAATCTAATGTTTCCTTCTTTCATATCAATAATTGCACCAATCGTTCTGAGGAAAGGACTAGCAAGAATAATAGGACATGTAGGATTGCAATCTATATCAAGAACAATGAAATCTACGAGCACATAATTCCTATTTTCAACAATAAGAACATCATCAATCCTTCCCATAGATTTCTTAATAGTGGAATCCGCAAGATGCAAATTTAAAGAATAATCATCAAATTCACGGAAACCTAGCACATCACATAAAGTTTTTGGAATCATGGAAACGCTAGCACACAAATCACACAAAGCATGGCACTCATAATCTTTAATATTAATCTTAATATTAGGTTCCCACTCATCATAAAGTTTTATAGGGATAGAAAGTTCCAATTCAAGCTTCTCTTCAAAAGATTTCATCATAGCATCAATGATATGTTTAGTAAAAGCTTTGTTTTGATTATAAGCATGAGGAGAATTCAACATGGATTGCAACAAGGAAATACAATCTATTAAAGAACAATTATCAAATTAAATTCCTTGAAATCCAAAAGAGTGGGTTCATTGCTACTTAAAGTTTTGACCTTTCCAATCCCACTTTTATCAATTTTTGCATCTAGATCTAAAAACTCCGAATCAATGGGACGCCTTTTAACTAAAGTTGACTCATCTCTTGTCCCATCTTTGTCAAGATTTATATTGGAAAACAAAGATTCAATAGGAGTCACATCAATCACTTTAAGATCTTCATCATTATTTAAAGACTCTAGTTTAACGGCCATCCTATTTACTAAAGTAGCTTGCTTATCAGAAATTTGGCCTACTAAATTTTCAAGGTGAGCAAACTGATATTTCAAACCATAAAATTCCTTAGACATATCATCGAGCTCTTTATTCATGTATTCCATAAACTTTTCTGCTCCTTCAGCTCGTTTCTAAATAAATTATTATGCTCAAATTGCAAAGACATGAAGCTCGTAACATTATTTTCAATTTCTTCTAACCTCCTATAGTAAGGATCATAATTCTTAGGCTGAGCCATCGAGACAAAGCAAGCAAACTAGCACACGAGCAAACAAAAAGTGAACGAAAGAGACGAACGGAAGAGGGGCGAACAAAAATGCAAATCTTTTTGAAAAGAAGTGGGGGAGATGAAAGCGAGAGGAAAATGGCGAATAATGTAATGCAAGAGATGAGAGTTTTATGATGGGTACTTGGTATGTCTGGACTTGGCGTAGATCTCACCAGCAACGACGCCAGAAATTCTTCCTGCTACTTCTTGAGCTTGCGTTGTTTTTTCCCTTGAAGAGGAAAGGATGATGCAGCAAAGTAGAGATAAGTATTTCCCTCAATTAGAGAACCAAGGTATCAATCCACTAGGAGACAACGCACAAATCACCAATACCTGCACAAACAATCAAACAACTTGCACCCAACGCGATAAAGGGGTTGTCAATCCCTTCATGGTCACTTGCAAAACTGAGATCTGATAGAGATAGATAAAACTAAACAAACGATAAAGTAATTATTTTTGGGTTTTTTCGTTTAGGAAAGTAAAAGATTGCAAAATAGTAAACCGAAAACTTATATGATGGAAAATAGACCCGGGGGGCATAGGTTTCACTAGGGGCTTCTCTCCAGATAGCAAATAATATGGTGGGTGAACAAATTACTATCGAGCAATTAATAGAAAAGCACAAAGTTATGACGATATCTAAGGCAATGATTATGAAATATAGGCATCACGTCTGTGTCAAGTAGACCGACTCCTGCCTGCATCTACTACTATTACTCCACACATCGACCGACTCAAGCAATATGATGTAAACACCATCTTTTTATCCTCAATGGCAACAATGCAATACGTGCCTTGCTTCCCCTACTGTCACTGGGAAAGGACACCGCAATATTGAACACAAAGCTAAGCACTTCTCCCATGGCAAGAAAAACCAATCTAGTTGGCCAAACTAAATCGATAGTTTGAAGAGAATTACGAAGATATCAAATCATGCATAAAAGAATTCGGAGAAGATTCAAATAGTATTCATACATAAGCTGTTCATAAATCCACAATTCATCGGATCTCGACAAACACACCGCAAAATAAGATTATATCAGATAGATCTCCAAGAACATGGTATTGAGAATCAAAGAGACAGAAGAAGCCACCTAGCTACTAGCTATGGACCGGTAGGTCTAAGGTAAACTACTCACGCTTCATCGAAAAGGCAATAGAGTTGATGTAGAAGCCCTCCATGATCGAATCCCCCTCCGGCAGGATGCCGAAAAAGGCCCTAAGATGGGATCTCATGGGAACAGAAGGTTGCGGCAGTGGAAAAGTGTTTTCGTCGATGCTTCTGGTGGTTTGGGAATATATGTGAATATATAGGAGGAAGATCTAGGTCAGGGGGTCACCAAGGGGCCCATAAGGTAGGGGGCGCGCCCTACCCCCTAGGCGCGCCCACCACCCTTGTGGCCACCTCGTGGCTCTTCTGACTTGCACTCCAAGTCTCCTGGGTGTCTTCTTGTCCAAGAAAAATCACCGCGAAGGTTTTATTCCATTTGGACTCGGTTCGGTATTTGATGTCTACTACACAAACTTCTTCTTGTAGACGTTGTTGGGCCTCCAAGTGCAGAGGTTTGTAGGACAGTTGAAAATTTCCCTCAAGTCGATGACCTAAGGTTTATCAATCCGTGGGAGGCGTAGGATGAAGATGGTCTCTCTCAAACAACCTCCAACCAAATATCAAAGAGTCTCTTGTGTCCCCAACACACCCAATACAATGGTAAATTGTATAGGTGCACTAGTTCGGCGAAGAGATGGTGATACAAGTGCAATATGGATGGTAGATATAGGTTTTTGTAATCTGAAAATATAAAAACAGCAAGGTAACAAGTAGTAAAAGTGAGCGTAAACGGTATTGCAATGCGTTGAAACAAGGCCTAGGGTTCATACTTTCACTAGTGCAAGTTCTCTCAACAATAATAACATAATTGGATCATATAACTATCCCTCAACATGCAACAAAGAGTCACTCCAAAGTCACTAATATCGGAGAACAAACGAAGAGATTATTGTAGGGTACGAAACCACCTCAAAGTTATCCTTTCTGATCGATCTATTCAAGAGTCCGTAGTAAAATAAAACGAAGCTATTCTTTCCGTTCGATCTATCCTAGAGTTCGTACTAGAATAACACCTTAAGACAAAAATCAACCAAAACCCTAATGTCACCTAGATACTCCAATGTCTCCTCAAGTATCCGTGGGTATGATTACACAATATGCATCACACAATCTCAGATTCATCTATTCAAACCAACACAAAGTACTTCAAAGAGTGCCCCAAAGTTTCTACCAGAGAGTCAAGGCGAAAACGTGTGCCAACCCCTATGCATAAGTTCACAAGGTCACTGAACCCGCAAGTTGATCACCAAAACATACATCAAGTAGATCACGTGAATATCCCATTGTCACCACAGATAAGTACATGCAAGACATACATCGAGTGTTCTCAAATCCTTAAAATCTCAATCCGATAAGATAACTTGAAAGGGAAAACTCAATCCCTTACAAGAGATAGAGGTGGAGAAACATCATAAGATCCAACTATAATAGCAAAGCTCGCGATACATCAAGATCGTGCCATATCAAGAACAAGAGAGAGAGAGAGATCAAACACATATCTACTGGTACATACCCTCAGCCCCAAGCATGAACTATTCCCTCCTCGTCATGGAGAGCGCCGGGATGATGAAGATGGCCACCGGTGCTGGATCCCCCTTCCGGTAGGGTGTCGGAACAGGGTCCCGATTGGTTTTCGTGGCTATAGAGGCTTGCAGCAGCGAAACTCCCGATCTAGGTTATGTTCTGGAGGTTTCTGTATTTATAGGACTTTTTGGCATCGGTCTCACATTAGGGGGGGTCTCCGAGTTGTCCACGAGACAGGGGGACGCGCCCAGGGGGTAGGGCACGCCCTCCACCCTCGTGGACGGCTCGGGACTCTTCTGGCCTAACTCTTTTACTCCGGGGGCTTCTTTTGGTCCATAGAAAATCCACAAAAATTGGCAGGTCAATTGGACTCCGTTTGGTATTCCTTTTCTGTAAAACACAAAAACAAGGAAAAAAGAAACTAGCACTGGGCTCTAGGTTAATAGGTTAGTCCCAAAAATCATATAAAATAGCATATAAATGCATATAAAACATCCTAGATGGATAATATGATAGCATGGAACAATAAAAAATTATAGATACGTTGGAGACGTATCAGTATTCCATTTCTGCGAATCTCAAAAACAAGGAAAAACAGAAACCGGTACTGGGCTCTAGGTTAATAAGTTAGTCCCAAAAATAATATAAAATAGCATATTAATGCATATAAAACATCCAAAACAGATAATATAATAGCATGGAACAATAAAAAATTATAGATACATTGGAGACATAACCAACCCGAAGGTTGTCAATGGGCAAAGAACAAAACATTATATCTCAGGTACGCCCATTAATGTTGAAAGTAATTTTATCCAAACTATGACAACGGAAGAACACATCGAGGAAACCTTCCGGAACACTCCAGAATCGTGAAAAAGATGAGGTACATGATACGGTAAGTAAATGGACTCTGAAAAATCCGCAAAAATATTTTTTGTCGGTTTTGGAATATTTAAAAAATTAGGAAAATAAGAAACTACCAGGAGGTGACCCTGGTGGGCACAAGACAGCAGGGCGCGCCTGGCAAGCCAGGCGCGCCCAGGTGGGTTGTGCCCACCTCGGGTACCTTCCGGACTCTGTTTTTCTTCCGTTTGCTTGTTTCCCAAGATAAAAAATCTGTATATACCCCCCGAACCTATTGACCACCATATCACAGAAAAATCTCCTATTTTCTTTTCCTTGCTGTTTTCTGACACATCCCATCTTCCATGGCCGCTTCAAGCTCCTCCAAGGACAAATTCTCCGAGAACATCATCAACCCATATTTGCGGGGAGTGATGTAGCACCCTAAGGCTATCCAGATGCATGAGGGGGTGCTTCACATCCGCGATGTGCAAGGTCCCAAAGGGACGGGAACCGTGGAGGCCAAGCTTGAAGCTATGGAGCATGAGGTCTTCAGGTGCAAGGGGATGGTTGAACATGGACTCAACGCCAATCACCTCATGATCGTGGACTACACCCGTGATCTCAAGGTGGATGTCACGTCCATAAAGGACATCGCCTTCACCTTCAACGAGCAAATAAACTTCCTTCAAAGCCAGATCTATGATATCCAAAACCAAGTCTTTGAATATGAGGCAAGGTCTAAAGGTATGAGTTTGGCTGCCAATTGCAGGACCCGTGAGACTCACTCCACCTTTTATGATGGTGAGCCTCTACCATGGAAACCCGAGGATAAGATCGCTACTTCATCACCACCCCCTCCTTCTCCATCACCAAAGGAAAATTGAGTATCAGGTATGGGCACTCCCCTTGGCTTATGCCAAGCTTGGGGGAGGTGCCCCAGTATCGTATCACCTCCACTATCTTTTGCCTTTACTTATCTTAGTTTAATCCATAGTTATCTTTTGCTTTAGATGAATAAAAGTTTAGTTCGATCCTTTATTTTTGAGAGTTTACTTAGTGATATATCCTTGTAATCATGTGCGAGATATATAAGAAAGTTTAGTTTGAGTTTTGTTTTCTTTACTTTCATGTTTCAATAAAAAGAAAGGAAATAAATGAAAAAGATCATATGCTAATCTTATGGTAAGTAATGTCATCACATAAGGAAGAGTATGAGTAGAAAATTTTATTGCAGATTTACAAACATAGCATTGGTCAATGATGCAACTCGTGAAAGAATTAATAAGGGAAGAGAAGATTCACATGCAAATACACTATCTTGGACATCTTTTGTGATTGTGAGCCCCCATCAAAATATTATATGCCAAAATTGTTGACGTTAGACAAGGAAGACAACGTAATGATTTATGTTTGTTCATATTCACATAGAAGCTATATTGTCATAGATCCTTTAACATGTGGTGCTTGCTCGTATCTTTGCTAGCCAAAAATTCCGCACTAAGTAGAGATACTACTTGTGCATACAAAAACCCTTAGACCCAAATCTTGTTTTGAGAGTCCACCATACCTACCTATGGATTGAGTAAGATCCTTCAAGTAAGTTGTCTTCGGTGCAATAAGGCAATAAAAATTGCTCTAAAAGTGTTGGATCATTTAGTGTAAGAGAAAATTGAGCGTTGTACGAACTTGTGATGGCAAAGAATAAAAGTGACAGACTGCATAATAAAGGTTGCTATCATAAGGGGCAATATAACGTGACGTTCTTTTGCACTAAGAGATTGAGCATAGAAACAAATAAGCGCATGGCAACCTCTGATTACCTCTGCGAAGGGCCTATATATTAATTTCATGTATTTACTTTTATGCAAGAGTCAAACTATTTCTCTCTATTCCTTTTTATTTTCTCTTTTGGCAAGCATCATGTGGTGAGGAAAGATCTAGGCACATATATCCAGTTGGATATGGGTGGCATGAGTTATTATTTTTGATATCACCCTTGAGGTGAATATGTTGGGAGGCGAAATTATAAGCCCCTGTCTTTCTATGTGTCTGATTGAAACGTTTTGCTCATGTGTATGCATTAGCAATCATAGAAGACTATTGTGACGCCCCCGATTTGACCGTACACTAATCATGCACGAAAATGTGTACGATCAAGATCAGGGACTCACGGGAAGATATCACAACACAACTCTAAAACATAAATAAGTCATACAAGCATCATAATACAAGCCAGGGGCCTCGAGGGCTCGAATACAAGTGCTCGATCACAGACGAGTCAGCGGAAGCAACAATATCTGAGTACAGACATAAGTTAAACAAGTTTGCCTTAAGAAGGCTAGCACAAAAGTAGCAACGATCGAAGAGGCAAGGCCTCCTGCCTGGGACCTCCTAACTACTCCTCGAAGCCGAACTCCATGTAGAAACATCCTCGGGATCTCTAGCTCCTGGACTCCAGCATCTGGTTGCGACAATCCGGTATAGAAAAGGGAAAAGAGGGAGAAAAGCAACCGTGAGTACTCATCCAAAGTACTCGCAAGCAAGGAGCTACGCTACATATGCATGGGTATATGTGTAAAGGGGCATATTAGTGGACTGAACTGCAGAATGCCAGAATAAAAGGGGGATAGCTAGTCCTGTCGAAGACTACGCTTCTGGTCATCTCCATCCTTGCAGCATGTAGAAGAGAGTAGATTGAAGTCCTCCAAGTAGCATCGCATAGCATAATCCTACCCGGCGATCCCCTCATCGTCGCCCTGTTAGAGAGCGATCACCGGGTTGTATCTGGCACTGGAAGGGTGTATTTTATTCGGTATCCAGTTCTAGTTGTCATAAGGTCAAGGTACAACTTCGGGTCGTCCTTTTACCGAGGGACACGGCTATTCGAATAGATAAACTTCCCTGGAGGGGTGCACCACATAACCCAACACGCTCGATCCCATTTGGCCGGACACACTTTTCTGGGTCATGCCCGGCCTCGTAAGATCAACACGTCGCAGCCCCACCTAAGCACAACAGGGAGGTCAGCACGCCGGTCTAACCCTATGCGCGCAGGGGTCTGGGCCCCTCGCCCTATGCACACCTGGACGTTGCGTACGCGGCCGGAAGCAGACCTAGCCTAGTGGCGTTCCAGTCCAATCCGGCGCGCGCCACTCAGTCGCTGACGTCACGAAGGCTTCGGCTGATACCACAACGCCGGGATACCCATAACTACTCCCGCGTAGATGGCTAGTGCATATAGACCAAATGGCCAGACTCAGATCAAATACCCAGAACTCGTTAAGCGTGTTATTTATCCGCGAACGCCGACCAGGGCCAGGCCCACCTCTCTCCTGGGTGGTCTCAACCTGCCCTGCCGCTCCGCCACAAAGTAACAGTCGGGGGCCGTCAGGAACCCAGGCCCACCTCTACCGGGGTGGAACCACCTGTCCTTCCAGCCCCCTCATCAGAATCACTTGCGGGTACTCCTCGAGCCGACCCACTTTAGTCACCACATGTGTCATGTATATAATGTATATAGTATAAACCCGTGATCACCTCCGAAAGTGATCACGGCCCAGTAGTATATCAGGGCAGACGGACAAGAGTGTAGGGCCACTGATGGAACACTAGCATCCTATACTAAGCAGTAGGATAGCAGGTAAGGGTAACAACTGTAGCAACAATGACAAGCTATGCATCAGGATAGGATTAACGGAAAGCAGTAACATGCTACACTACTCTAATGCAAGCAGTATAGAGAAGAATAGGCGATATCTGGTGATCAAGGGGGGGGGCTTGCCTGGTTGCTCAGACAAGAAGGAGGGGTCATCGGTGACGTAGTCGACCACAGGGGCATCAGCATCGTCACGGGGTCTACCGAAGAGAAGAGGGGGGAGAAACAGTAAATACATAGCAAGCAAGTGCATAACAAGACAACAGGCAGAGCTAGACGTGTTCTAACGCGGTATGAGGTGATACCGGTGAAGGGGGGAAACATCCGGGAAAGTATTCCCGATGTTTCGCGTTTTCGGACAGACGGACCGGAGGGGGAAAGTTGCGTGTTTGCTATGCTAGGGATGTGTGGCGGACGAACGGGCTGCATATCCGGATTCGTCTCGTCGTTCTGAGCAACTTTCATGTATAAAACTTTTTCATCCGAGTTACGGCTTATTTTCTATGATTTTTCAAAGATTTAAACAAATCCTGGGATTTCTGCATTTAATTTAATTCGAAATAATAAAAAGACAAATTGCTATGGGTACACAGGAGTGTACCCAGCAATGTGTGCATCTGTATGACATGTGGGGCCAGGGGCTGGGTTGACCCAGTCAATATTTTGACTAGTCCAATGTGAACAGCGTATGTGGGTCCCAATTGTCATTGACTCATTTTAATTAACAGGTTTTTGACTAAGTTTACTTAGCTTAATTAGGGGGTTTTGGGCTAAACTATTTAGGGCCTCCCTAATTAACAGGGGGGTCGGGCCCATGTGCCAGTGGCCCAAATCGGCCTCTGGTGTGGCTGTGCCCGTACGTACGTACTCGTAGAGTACGACGCCGGCGGCCATGGTGTTGGCCGTGGGAAGGCTCGGCACAGGGGGCGCGAGCAGGCCCGGGAGGAGGTGGGCGCCGCCGGCTGAGGCGGGCGACTGGGGGCGTGGCCACATGCGTAGGGGGTGAGCGAGGGCGAGGAGGCGTGCGGGCAAGGGCGGTCTCCGGCGGGCGCGGCGAGGCGCGCACGCAGACATCGTCGGCAGTGGAAGGGGGACTGGGCCTGGCGCGAGGCAGTAGGAGCAGCAGGCACATGGGCGGGAGGCAAGGCGCGGGCGGCGGGTTGGCCGGAGGTGGTTGGTGGAAAGGGCGGCGACAAGCAGAGCGGGGGCCTGAGCTCAGATGTGCGCGGGTGTGGTGCTGCGGCTCGAATTCGAGCAAGCGAAGCAGCTAGGTGGCGTCTACGGACCTACGCCCTAGAGGACGAAAGAGCCGGCGAGTATAAGGGGGAAAGGTGCGGGGGCTCACAACGGTCGCAGAGTAGGGGACGGCGAGGCCGGGGACGACTTGGTCGCAGCGAATCGACGAGGAGTAGCTCCGGGCACCGAGGACGAAGACGGGATGATGGCGACGAGTTGGGGCAGCGAGGCGACGAACCCAAGGGGTGGAGAGGACCATCGCGATGTGGCAGTTCTTTTGCTCATGCAAGCACAGAGAGGGGAGGCCGGTGGCCACGACAACGCCGAAGAGCTTGGCGGTGGTGGTTCGGCGATGTATATGGAAGAGGAAAGCGGTGCGAGGGGGAAGGGAAAGAACGCTACTGCTCGGCCTGGGTTGTCGGGGGAGGACTTGTAGGCGACGGGGAGGAGCTGGATGGCCGGCACGTGGCCATCCATGGCCATGGACGTGTGAGGGGAAGCCACCCAGCCAAGTGGAGTAGATTAGGTCTGTTGTTTTGTTTCTCTTTTTGTTTTGCATTTTCTTTTATTATTTATTCTTTCGTATTTTATTTTAGTTACATTTTATTTTAGTTTTATAAAATGCCAAAAGAGCACCTAAATTAGTATTACTAATTAGTCCACTGCCACAATTATTTTGGCACATTATTAAATTAGTTATATTATTATAACTTTATAAAAGGCATTAAGTTAATTGTTTTTGCTGCTGTTTTAATTACTTTAGAGCCCTAAAACATTTTATCAAAGTTTGGTCTCTCCACCAATATATTCTATGAATTATTTGCCACAATAAGAACATTTTAGTTTTTATGTTTGAAAACATTTACTGTTTGCCAATATTTTAAATTTGAATTTGAATCGTTTTGAACTAACGCGAGTTTATCAACAGTAACCGTGGTGACGTGGCATCTTTAACAGAGGTTTAGTGTAGCTTAATTACCCGGGCGTCACAATTCTCCTCCACTACAAGAAATCTCGTCCCGAGATTTAAGAGGGGAAGTAAGGGGGAAGGGATTTGGTCGCGAAATTCTAACGAGTCTTCTCGGTCTTGGTTGCTATTCTCAGAGAGGTCGATCCATTATGTTGATGTCTTCATTTCTCTGCTTCAGGTCATCATGATGAAGTTGGCATCCTTTCTTTGGGAACTCCATCGTACTTACGAAAGAATAAAGGGTGGTTATTCCGGAAGAACGGACCTCTGCAAGGTTGACTACCTGGTAGCTAACATCAGGGAAAGGTGGCGGAAAGTAACTCTCGGACTGAAACTTAAGAAAATTTCGAGGGCAAAGTAAGAAGGTACTATGAGAAGTTTAAGCGGGTCGGCAATCGTTTGATGCCTGAACAAAGTGTGAAAGGGGGCCAGATCAACGAGAATAAGTATTGCGTCTGATACCAAAGTATATTACTAGGAAGATGACCCATGAATTATATACGAAATCAAGCGCGAGGAGTAAGTTTGGAAACAGGGAGTATAGGAGAGTCAGGTTTCGATCCTGTGGAACTGTGGGTTATGGGCCCACCATGTGGTTAAAAGTAGGAAGGTCGTTGGCATCTTACACGGTCATGATAGCAAGACATGTCAGAGGGTAGCCTGTCGATTATGTCGGCAACAACGTCGATACCAAGGGCGAGGGACGAAGAGAACCATTTTTCCTGCTCGTTGAACGAGGCGGACCAATAGGCAAAGTTCTCGTCCATCGGTGGTTACCGGAATGTCATCGACAATAGTAACAGGGTCTTACTGACAGAATTGTACACCGAGGTGTTTACATAAGCAGGAGAATACTACTGCTTAGATCATATAGATCACCAGAAAAATTAAACCAAACAATGGAAAGGAAAATATGATTATCAGATTAAACAGAACAATGGAAAGGAAAATGTGTTTAAACACATATTTCAAGGGTATATCCTTCCCAAGGGCAAGCAGAGCATGATATCCATGACAGGATATAATGTAGGAAACTCTTTTAGGTACGGGAGAGAATTTTCATGACATTACCCATACAGCGGTGTTTGGATAATTGCGCAGGAAACATTTAGCATTGTGCTTCAAATGTTCCCGTTGAAAATCGGAGTACCATAGACATGCTTCGAGATAGCATTGACATGGTCAACAGGTGAAGATCAGACTTTGGAAACAAAAAGGATCCATCAGGAACAACTTATAGAATAAGTCTTACAATTTCCTCATGGAAGAATAGCTAACCTTGCTAAAAGGGAAAACTTATAACAATAGGTCCTCCCGCCAGGTGTGCTTGGTATCATCACCTTACCGGGTCATAAATAGGCCAATGTTATAACTCTTGGAAATATGTTCCAACCATCATATCTGACCGAGATTCAGATCTGATTGGTGTCAGGATAACTCAGACTCAAGATGCCTGAGAAGAAAGGTGCAACACAAATTATCGAAACGACATCGAAGATTCTCGGGAGATGAACTATGGAAGCGAGTTCCGAACAAGGGTTCATCATTACATCAAGGAGAGGTGAGGAGGTGACTGATTGACTCAGCGACAATCCATTGAGATTTCCAAAAGATGGATTTCCACAACTATGTGAACAAGGAGATAACATTTGTCAGATCAAATGGTATAATGATGTATGCTCGAGGAAAACATACACAATTAAACATTGGTTGAAAGGTGCACCCGAATATGGGCTTAGGTAGCATGATCAAGGTTAGAATGGTGATTCGATAACCAATAAACAAGGAATGAACTATCGTTCATTAACTTACAAGCAATAGGGTTGCTGGAAGTTTTGAATTTTACACATCACAGTTCATTTGTGGGTACTTCGGTTAAAATCAACATGGGGACCAAGAACTGAATGTAGACGGCAAGATGTAATACTATATCAAGAATTCTAAAGAGGTGGTGAAATTCTCACGACATTCTTGATATAAAATTTGGTAATACTCCAAAGTAAAGAGGAACAAATGCTGGATAGCAAGGATCTCAAGGTATAACACAAAACACGAACAAGTTTGTGTTGAACAGAAGGCAATCGAGTGGTCGATGATAACACAAATCATTGAGGGCAAGGATGGTATTTCTCATCATGTTTTCAATTGATATCCTTGAGGAGCTCGGAATGTTGATGATGATCATGACACATTTGTCGAGAGGATCCATGAAGAAGCAATTGATCAGCGACTGCATCAAGCAAAAGGACTGATGCAACAAAAGATTATTGGAGCCACAGATACTACACAAACTCGGGGCCAATTTTGTTTGTTCGAGGTGAAACGATATGACGAGGAAAGTCGACGTAAGCTTGGCTCATCGTCGAAAGTGGTGCTCCGGGAATAAGGACCAGGTAGCACAGTTACAATCATCAAGATAATGATATAGCCAAACAGGCTAGGAATGGCGCGATCGGGTACAAACTCGTACTTAAAGAAGATTACTAAGAGTTGTTGAACCGTAGTGCGGACTCGATTCAGTTATCGATGTCCTTGAGTGTTTAATAACTCGGAGCCCGTGAAAAATTGGAATCAATGAGAATGTAATACTTGATGGAGAACTCATAAGAAGTTATGCAGTTCCATGATAATCTCGAGATACCAGGGGGTAATACTCGACGACAAACCAAAGTAGAGGTTGGACTGGGGTATTGCTCTTACAGAAGAAGAGTGCTTAAACTTGTACGAGAAATGGTATTTAAAGGAGAACATGGTCAGAACCACGTCCACGGATACCAGATGAAATTATTACAAGGGGATAATTATTTTAAGAGAAGCTTCCATGATAGAATCTACATCGTGTCCATGGGCATGAACACAAAGGTTCAAGGTCGACTCCCACTTCTTCAATGCATAACCTTCCATTCGCCTCTCGTATTTTGATAATGACATTAGTTGTCGAAAGTTTTTACCTGATGCAATACCAGATAAGTATGACCCGTGAAATCTTTCGGGTTCACACAGATTAGGGAAGGTGTAGGTTCAACCCATCAGGGCATCTTAGGAACATATACCACAAACTTCGGAGTAAATAATACAAGCTCGAAAGTAGAGCATGGTTCACAAAGCAGAGGATACAATTTACCAAAGGCATCATGTATCCGAGGAAAAGCTCACAAGCTTATTTAATATGGAGGACTTTGTTGGATAAAATCCAACAAAGGAACCGATGGTCCACAAGGGATCTGATGTGAGCATCGGTACTCAACCAGAGGAAGAAGAATGCAAGGAGATCTGATTATAGAAGCAACTGACTAACTCAAAGTTCAAATGCAAAAGAATTATGATTTCCAAATCAGGGGGTCAGAAGCAACGCTCTGATCAAGGATGGATAAGTTGAGTAGGCTTAGGGGTACAATCGATGGCAATTTGATAGGTTGAGATCGAGCTCACGTTTAAAACGACGTCTGAGCCGGAAGGACGAATTCTAGGATATGATTGAGGATTGCGAGCATTCGCAACAAATTGAATCAACGGACTCAAAATGATAATGACAAGAGATGCCAATAAGATTACGAGACTTATGGGATTAACCATAATGCAAGCAAACAAGAATTTCAAGAGCAATAGGCTCCTGAGGATTTTCGGAAGATCGAATAGTATTTTGAAGACTATTGTGAAATACTTGAATCAACTGGGGATGACCGGATACTCGGTAAGTGCGAGAATTATCCGTAGGGGTATTCAGGTGACAAAGAACAACAAGGTTGTAAGCTCAAAGGATTTTCGGAACAACATAGAGAATTTCGGGGTATCTTGTAATAACAAGATCAACTGGGAAACATTGTATGAGTGGCGAGTATACGTGGTTATCCATAGGAGTTTATCGATGAAAGGGAATTGCAAAAGCGATGAACACAAGTTCTCGGGTTATCAGCGGAGAGTATCTTCAGGGTCTTCACGGGCAGCAGACGATCATCAGTAATAAGGGGCTCTCCGGGTGAAAGTGACAACGAGATCCTAATGTTAGATTTAGCAAAATTCACTTAACCCGAATAGGAGAGAGATCAGAGTCCCAGAGTATAGGCAAGGAGTAAAAGATCCTAATACCACCCAATGGCGACGTGGGCCCGTAAGACACACAGCCATGTTAGTAAAAGTTTTTGCAATGTCTAGACTCGACTTCGACCAAAGAGTTGGAAAGGGGGATTCCTACAGGCAGTTGGCTCTGATACCAACTTGTGACGCCCCCGATTTGACCGTATACTAATCATGCACGCAAATGTGTACGATCAAGATCAGGGACTCACGGGAAGATATCACAACACAACTCTAAAACATAAATAAGTCATACAAGCATCATAATACAAGCCAGGGGCCTCGATGGCTCGAATACAAGTGCTCGATCACAGACGAGTTAGCGGAAGCAACAATATCTGAGTACAGACATAAGTTAAACAAGTTTGCCTTAAGAAGGCTAGCACAAAAGTAGCAACGATCGAAGAGGCAAGGCCTCCTGCCTGGGACCTCCTAACTACTCCTCGAAGCCGAACTCCATGTAGAAACATCCTCGGGATCTCTAGCTCCAGGAATCCAGCATCTGGTTGCGACAATCCGGTATAGAAAGGGGAAAAGAGGGAGAAAAGCAACCGTGAGTACTCATCCAAAGTACTCGCAAGCAAGGAGCTACACTACATATGCATGGGTATATGTGTAAAGGGGCATATCAGTGGACTGAACTGCAGAGTGCCAGAATAAAAGGGGGATAGCTAGTCCTGTTGAAGACTACGCTTCTGGTCATCTCCATCCTTGCAGCATGTAGAAGAGAGTAGATTGAAGTCCTCCAAGTAGCATTGCATAGCATAATCCTACCCGGCGATACCCTCCTCGTCGCCCTGTTAGAGAGCGGTCACCGGGTTGTATCTGGCACTTGGAAGGGTGTATTTTATTCGGTATCCAGTTCTAGTTGTCATAAGGTCAAGGTACAGCTCCGGGTCGTCCTTTTACCGAGGGACACGGCTATTCGAATAGATAAACTTCCCTGCAGGGGTGCACCACATAACCCAACACGCTCGATCCAATTTGGCCGGACACACTTTTCTGATTCATGTCCGGCTTCGTAAGATCAACACATCGCAGCCCCACCTAAGCACAACAGAGAGGTCAGCACGCCGATCTAACCCTATGCGCGCAGGGGTCTGGGCCCATCGCCCTATGCACACCTGCACGTTGCGTACGCGGCCGGAAGCAGACCTAGCCTAGTTGCGTTCCAGTCCAATCCGGCGCGCGCCACTCAGTCGCTGACGTCATGAAGGCTTCGGCTGATACCACGACGCCGGGATACCCATAACTACTCCCGCGTAGATGGCTAGTGCGTATAGACCAAATGGCCAGACTCAGATCAAATACCCAGAACTCGTTAAGCGTGTTATTTATCCGCGAACGCCGACCAGGGCCAGGCCCACCTCTCTCCTGGGTGGTCTCAACCTGCCCTGCCGCTCCGCCACAAAGTAACAGTCGGGGGCCGTCAGGAACCCAGGCCCACCTCTACCGGGGTGGAGCCACCTGTCCTTTCAGCCCCCTCATCAGAATCACTTGCGGGTACTCCTCGAGCCGACCCGACTTTAGTCACCGCATGTGTCATGTATATAATGTATATAGTATAAACCCGTGATCACCTCCCAAAGTGATCACGGCCCAGTAGTATATCATGGCAGACGGACAAGAGTGTAGGGCCACTGATGGAACACTAGCATCCTATACTAAGCAGTAGGATAGCAGGTAAGGGTAACAACTGTAGCAACAATGATAGGCTATGCATCAGGATAGGATTAACAGAAAGCAGTAACATGCTACACTACTCTAATGCAAGAAGTATAGAGAAGAATAGGCGATATCTGGTGATCAAGGCGGGGGGCTTGCCTGGTTGCTCAGACAAGAAGGAGGGGTCATCAGTGACGTAGTCGACCACAAGGGCATCAACATCGTCACGGGGTCTACCGAAGAGAAGAGGGGGGAGAAACAGTAAATACATAGCAAGCAAGTGCATAACAAGACAACAGGCAGAGCTAGACGTGTTCTAACGCGGTATGAGGTGATACCGGTGAAGGGGGGAAACATCCGGGAAAGTATTCCCGATGTTTCGCGTTTTCGGACAGACAGACCGGAGGAGGAAAGTTGCGTGTTTGCTATGCTAGGGATGTGTGGCGGACGAACGGGCTGCATATCCGGATTCGTCTCGTCGTTCTGAGCAACTTTCATGTATAAAACTTTTTCATCCGAGTTACGGTTTATTTTCTATGATTTTTCAAAGATTTAAACAAATCCTGGGATTTCTGCATTTAATTTAATTCGAAATAATAAAAAGACAAATTGCTATGGGTACACAGGAGTGTACCCAGCAATGTGTGCATCTGTATGACATGTGGGGCCAGGGGCTGGGTTGACCCAGTCAATATTTTGACTAGTCCAATGTGAACAGCGTATGTGGGTCCCAATTGTCATTGACTCATTTTAATTAACAGGTTTTTGACTAAGTTTACTTAGCTTAATTAGGGGGTTTTGGGCTAAACTATTTAGGGCCTCCCTAATTAACAGGGGGGTCGGGCCCATGTGCCAGTGGCCCAAATCGGCCTCTGGTGTGGCTGTGCCCGTACGTACGTACTCGTAGAGTACAACGCCGGCGGCTATGGTGTTGGCCGTGGGAAGGCTCGGCACAGGGGGCGCGAGTAGGCCCGGGCGGAGGTGGGCGCCGCCGGCTGAGGCGGACGACTGGGGGCGCGGCCACATGCGTAGGGGGTGAGCGTGGGCGAGGAGGCGTGCGGGCAAGGGCGGTCTTCGGCGGGCGCGGCGAGGCGCGCACGCAGACGTCGTCGGCAGTGGAAGGGGGACTGGGCCTGGCGCGAGGCAGTAGCAGCAGCAGGCACACGGGAAGGAGGCAAGGCGCGGGCGGCGGGTTGGCCGGAGGTGGTTGGTGGCAACGGCGGCGACAAGCAGAGCGGGGGCCGGAGCTCGGATGTGTGCGGGTGTGGTGCTGCGGCTCGAATTCGAGCAAGCGAAGCAGCTAGGTGGCGTCTACGGACCTCCACGAGCACACTTGTGTGCTCGATTTGGCCCAGGTCATGCGCTGTCCACGACGACGACATGGCCGGAGGCAGGGAGCTTGCGGTCATGGCGGACCTACGCCCTAGAGGACGAAAGAGCCGGCGAGTATAAGGGGGAAAGGTGCGGGGGCTCACAACGGTCGCAGAGTAGGGGACGGCGAGGCCGGGGACGACTTGGTCGCAGCGAATCGACGAGGAGTAGCTCCGGGCACCGAGGACGAAGACGGGATGATGGCGACGAGTTGGGGCAGCGAGGCGACGAACCCAAGGGGTGGAGAGGACCATCACGATGTGGCAGTTCTTCTGCTCATGCAAGCACGGAGAGGGGAGGCCGGTGGCCACGACAACGACGAAGAGCTTGGCGGTGGTGGTTCGGCGATGTATATGGAAGAGGAAAGCGGCGCGAGGGGGAAGGGAAAGAATGCTAGGGCTCGGCCTGGGTTGTCGGGGGAGGACTTGTAGGCGACGGGGAGGAGCTGGATGGCCGGCACCTGGCCATCCATGGCCATGGACGTGTGAGGGGAAGCCACCCAGCCTCCTGTGAACAGGAGGTGGAAGATGAGAGGGAGAGTTGGGCTGGTTTCAGTTAGATGGGCCAAGTGGAGTAGATTAGGTCTGTTGTTTAGTTTCTCTTTTTGTTTTGCATTTTCTTTTATTATTTATTCTTTCATATTTTATTTTAGTGACATTTTATTTTAGTTTTATAAAATGCCAAATGAGCACCTAAATTAGTATTACTAATTAGTCCACTGCCACAATTATTTTGGCACATTATTAAATTAGTTATATTATTATAACTTTATAAAAGGCATTAAGTTAATTGTTTTTTCTGCTGTTTTAATTACTTTAGAGCCCTAAAACATTTTATCAAAGTTTGGTCTCTCCACCAATATATTCTATGAATTATTTGCCACAATAAGAACATTTTTTTATATTTGAAAACATTTACTGTTTGCCAATATTTTAAATTTGAATTTGAATCGTTTTGAACTAACGCGAGTTTATCAATAGTAACCGTGGTGACCTGGCATCTTTAACAGAGGTTTACTGTAGCTTAATTACCCGGGCGTCACAACTATATGATGGTTGAGTATGTGGACTTGCCAAAAAGGCTCCATTACATGACCCTTACTGAAAAGATGATGAATTGTAGTTGCAAAGTTGACTGAGAACATAGTTTGTTGGTGTCCAATAGAGTTTATGCTTTATACTTTGATGTTGTGATGAAATGTTAAGTCTATGATAAAGGTTCTATGATAAAAGTTTTATGTTAAAGTCTGTTGCTGTTATAATAATATACATGATGCTTCTATGTGTGTATTTTGTTTTTATCGACACCACTCTCTCCAAGCATGTGGATATGTTTTTCGATTTCGGTTTTCACTTGAGGACGAGCGAGGTCTAATCTTGGGGGAGTTGATACGTCCATTTTGCATCATGTTTACCTACTGTTATTTATATTGTTTTTATCCATAATAATGCTTTCTGGAGTAATTCTAATACCTTTTCTCTCATAATATGCTAGGTACACACAAAGAGGGAGAACTACGTCAGCTGGAAATTTGGACCTAAAAAAGCTACGTCAGCCTACCTATTCTGCACAACTCCAAATGAGCTGAAACTTTACGGAGATTTTTTACGGAATATATAAGAAATATTGGAGCCAATAAGTACCAGAGGGGGCCCACCAGGTGGGCACAACCCACCTGGGCGCGCCAGGGAGCCCAGGCGCGCCCTGGTATGTTGTGCCCTCCTCGGCCCACCTCTGCTGCCCCTCTTCTGGTATATAAGTCATTTTGACCTAGAAAAAAAATAAGGGAGGACTTTTGGGACGAAGCGCCGCCGTCTCGAGGCAGAACTTGGGAAGGAGCACTTTTGCCCTCCAGAGGAGTGATTCCACCGGGGGAACTTCCCTCCCGGAGGGGGAAATCATCGTCATCATCATCACCAACAACTCTCCCATCTTGGGGAGGGCAATCTCCATCAACATCTTCAACAGCACCATCTCCTCCCAAAACCTAGTTCATCTCTTGTGTTCAATCTTTGTACCGGAACTATAGACTGGTACTTGTGGGTGACTAGTAGTGTTGATTACATCTTGTAGTTCATTACTATATGGTTTATTTGGTGGAAGATTATATGTTCAGATCCAATATGATATTTAATACCCCTCTGATCTTGAGCATGATTATCATTTGTGAGTAGTTACTTTTGTTCCTGAGGTCACGGGAGAAATCTTGTTGCAAGTAATCATGTGAATTTAATATGTGTTCGATATTTTGATGGTATGTATGTTGTGATTCCCTTAGTGGTGTCATGTGAACGTCGACTACATGACACTTCACCATATTTGGGCCTAAGGGAATGCATTGTGGAGTAGTTATTAGATGATGGGCTGCGAGAGTGACAGAAGCTTAAACCCTAGTTTATGCGCTATTCCGTAAGGGACTAATTTGGATCCAAAAGTTTAATGCTATGGTTAGAATTTATTCTTAATACTTTTCTCGTAGTTGCGGATGCTTGCGAGGGGGTTAATCATAAGTAGGAGGTTTGTTCAGGTAAGAACAATACCTAAGCATATCAAATTATCAAAGTAGCGAACACAAATCAAACCAACATGATGAAAGTGACTAGATGAAATTCTCGTGTACCCTCGAGAACATTTTGCTTATCATAAGAGACCGTTTTGGCCTGTCCTTTGCCTCAAAGGATTGGGCTACCTTGCTGCACCTTTGTTACTACTATCGTTACTCGCTCGTTACAAATTATCTTGCTATCAAACTACTTGTTACTTATCATTTTAGTGCTTGCAGAGAATACCTTGCTGAAAAGCACTTGTCATTTCCTTATGCTCCTCGTTGGGTTCGACACTTTTAGTTATCGAAAATACTACGATTGATCCCCTATACTTGTGGGTCATCAACACTCAACCAAACAATGATAAAGAACCAGATAATGAAGTTGAGATAGAACCAGCTATTGATCTTGATAACCCACAACCTAAAAATTAAAGATATGATAAAAAAGACTTTGTGGCAAGAAAACATGGAAGAGAAAGAGAACCATAGGTTCAGAAACCCAAGCCCTTTCCACCTAAATCAACTAAGAAAAAGATGACGAAGATTTTGAACGCTTTGCTGAAATGCTTAGGCTAGTCTTTGTGCGCAATCGTTTGACTGATATCTTAAAGATGGCCCATTATGCAAAATATATGAAAGACATCATCTCTAATAAAAGAAAGATACATGAAGCTGAAATCTCCACCATGCTTGCTAAATATTCTTTTAAGGGTGGAGTACCTAAAAAACTTGGAGATGCGGGAATACCAACTGTACCTTGCTCCATCAAAAGAAATTATGTTAAAACTGCTTTGTGTGATTTAGGAGCCCGTGTTAGTGTTATGCCTTTCTCCTTATATAAAAGAGTTGATTTGAATAAACTCGCACCTACTGAAATATCTTTGCAAATGGCTGACAAATCAACTGCCGTACCTATCGGTATTTGTGAGGATGTGCCCGTTGTTGTTGCAAATGTTACTATCTTAACTGACTTTGTTATACTTGAGATGCCAGAGGACGGCAATATGTCGATTATCCTTGGTAGACCCTTCTTGAATACTACAGGAGCTGTTATTGATTGCAATAAAAGCAAGATCACTTTTCATATCAATGGTAATGAGCATACGGTGCACTTTCTGAAGAAACAATTCCATGTGAATGGTATTAATGTTATTGAAAAATCTCCAACAATCACTATTGGAAGTTTTCAACTACCTCTATCTACTGCCAAAAAGAAATATGAAATGCTTATTGTTGGGGACATGCACATCCCCATTGAGGTAACCTAGTGTTTTACGAAAGTTCTTCGGTTTCATGCTAATCGAAAGTGGTTGTTAATAAGACTTGATCAACCTTATTAATGGATCATTTCTTAGAGGTATGAAGTTGATGAATTTAGTAGCCACTACCTTCTGTCTTTACCTTTTGTTTTCTATTTTCTTAGTTAAATAAAATAAAATGCCATGTTTTGGTTGTTTTCTGAATTTCCCGTGCAACAAAAAATGACCCAAAAATAAAAGTTCTCGAAATGCTTTGAAAATTTAATATGATTTTTCCGATTATTTCTGAATTTTTGATGCAAATAACATCGGTGGGGGTGCACCAGGTGGGCACAACCCACCTAGGTGCGCCAGCAGCCCCAGGAGCGCCCTGGTGGGTTTTGGTCCCCACGTGGGCCCCCTCACTTATCTCTTTAGCCCATGTCATCACCTACCTCCAGAAAAAATTCACCATTGCTCTCTCCCTCGTGTTCTTGCTTTCAAACCCGTGGATTTTGATCTCTTTGCTCGAAGCTCCGTTTCCGAAATAGTTTTGGGGGATTTCTACTTGGTATGTGACTCCTCCATTGGTCCAATTAGTTTTTGCTTTAGTGGTTTCTATTTTGAATAATTAGCTACTCTTAGTGCTGCTTTAGATGAGCTTGCATGTTGAATTCTTAGAGTTCTAAGTTGTTTGAATGCTTGATATGGCCTCTATGCATCCCTATGAGTAGCTGTTATCAATCTTGTGAAGTTTTGTTAACAAACATTTTGTGACCCGAAAATTTTCAGAAAATTGTACGCAAATATGATGAACCTCTATGGAAGGAGTTCTTCAAGGCAGAGGTCCTCGGAGGCATCCTCAAGTAGCATCTCAGTTCGTCGGTCTTATGTTGAACCAAGTGCAAATTCCATACGGGACGCCGCCACCAAATCATGTCTATGGTCATGCAAAGATTTTATGGTGCGTGCGGGTATTAAAGAAGAATTTGAGCAATATGTTCACAACGCCGAGATCGGTCCCTACATTGAAGATAAGTGCAACCAACATCTCAGCCTCACATAATCTTTTACGAAAGAATTTAAATTTCATCCTCATGAGTCTAGAGTGTCATTTAAACTATATGACCATCCATTTACTTTACCTCTAGAGACTTTTTCTATTTACTGCAAAATCCCATTTTGTGGTTCACCGGATGAACCACCAAGATCCGAGTATGAGATATTCTTGACTAGCCTTTGTTATGGCGAGACTAGAGGGGTGACACAAGGTAGAATACAGAGCATTCATTTCCCTTCGATTCAATACTTTGCACTATTTAATGGAAAATGCATCGTAGGCAAGACTATAGTACACTTTGTGCTCCTGACTTGAGCCTCATATGCACCTCCCTCACTAGTGACAAGTGTTCTAATCTTGGAGCGATTGTTGCACGTAGATTGCAACACAACGCTGGTAGTGGATATTTTTATGGTGGGATTTATGCCTCATGTTTAGCAAGGGAGTTGGGTGTATCACCTTGGCCTTACATTCCTATCCTGGCCACGCAGTACTTAGACTTTGAGGTTATGAAGCGCCATAAGTTCCTTAGTGGTGAAATGCATAATTTTACATATAACCTGTTGTTTAATAAAAAGTTTATTGTGGACACCTTTTTGCCTGCACCTGCTCTCTTTGATTTTCACAGCAAAGGAGGGTATTATGTTCTTGAGAGCGAGGCCCGTGCACACAATGCGGAGGTTGTGGCTGCTCAGCAGGCCGAGGAGGCTGCACCAAGAGCCTCCGTGGGCTATCACTCCGACTATTATGCAGGCTACAGACGGTGACTACCGAGCTAGGCCAAAAGCCTAAGCTTTGGGGAGTACGTGTTTCCACCGACATTTCATTCATGTTTACACATTTCATTCCAGTTGTCGGTGTTCACACTTTTTCATTGTATTATCCATGCTAGATTCTCTCGCTTTCTTCTTGTGTGTTTGAAAAACTTTGAGAAAATCCAAAAAATGTTGTTTGTTTATTTTTGGTTTTTCTTTCTAGTGTAGTTTTGTTGTAGTGTTAAAAAGAAAACCCAAAAAGATTTCTCGATTCTTCTTTTGCTAGTTGAGATCTCTCCCTTATAAATAGTTTTTCTCGTTTTTTGTTTTTCTTTCATTAATTTTCCTTCTTCAAGAAAAAACTAAAAAAATATTTCAGTGTGTTTCTCTGAAATTTCTTTTATTTTTATTGAGTCATAGAGAAAACCACAATGAAAATGTTGAGTGGCTCTCATACACATTATTGATGACCTAACAAAGAGCCCATATTACCTTGACTTCTCCTTCTAAATAAAATTGTTTAGAGATTCCAGGTTAGTCCATGGCACTCTTGCACCATTATTATTTTCATATCATTCGGTCGTGCAAGTGAAAGGCAATAATAACGATATTTGATGAACTGGCGGTAGCAGAGAGAAAGGGGTATGAACTCAACTTGTTCAGTTTTTGTAAATATGTTTAACCTAGTATGCATGATTCAGCCTATTATGATCAAACATGTTTGCAATGACAATTAGAGATTATAGTTTCTCATGCCATGCTTAAGTAGCTAGGAGTGGGTAATGATTTACCTTAGATGTCAACATTACGTTAAAATGATTGTGATGTAGTATGATGATATGGTATCCTCCTCTGAATGTTTTGAGTGGCTTGACTTGGCACATGCTCATGGATGTAGTTGAATCAAAACCAACATAGCCTCTATGATATATACGTTCATGGTGTTCATATCCTACTCATGCTAGTATCCAATGTTCATTATGCATAATTCATGTTCATGACCATTTTTGCTCTCTAGCTGGCCGCTTCCTAACCTATTTGCTAGACTTCGCATGTACTAAGCGGAAATACTGCTTGTGCATCAAAATCCTAAAACCCAAGTTATTCCAGATGAGTCCACCATACCTACCTATATGCGGTATTACCCTGCCGTTCTAAGTAAATTTGCATGTGCCACCTCTAAAAACTTCAAATAAATATCCATTTTTGTGTGCCTGGATTGTTCATAGAGCGACAGGGGGTAGTCGATATCTTCCATGCTAAGCGGGATATTCTTATGATGAGTGTTTATTCACTCGTCCTTGCATGAGAGGGGCGGTAATAGGGATTCCTAGTCCCGAAATAAAATTGCAAATAATTAAAAAAAACTCCCCCAGGACTGATGTTGGTATGGACGGTACCCGTGGATTTGGATCAGCCGTGGAGTGTGCTTGTTGGTGGAGGGGGAGTAAACCTTTACTTTTTGTCGCTTGGGAACCGCCACTAATGTGTTTAGCATGGAAGATACCGATAACTAATGGTCACGAAGTAAACAAGAAGGGTGCATTTCTCAAAATTGCATTTACCCCTGTTTTAAAATTTGAGCTCTGGCGCCGCTTCAAATCACTGCTTACCTCTGCGAAGGGACTATCTATTTACTTTTGTGTTGTGTCATCACCTTCTCAAATGAGCGCCAGATCTTAGAGCGACTATTGTCATCCTCATGCATTGTGTATAGCTAATGTTGGGTGCATGTGATGCCCGGATAATTAAGCTACAGTGAACCTCTGCTAATGATGCCACGTCACCTCGGTTACTATTGATAATCTCGCGTTAGTTCGAAACCGGTTCGAATTCAAATTCAAAATTAAGCAAACAATAAAAGTTTTCAAATGTCAAAACTAAGATGTTCGGAGTGAACCAAATAAATCATAAGCAATTATGGTGGAGGACCCATATCTAAATAAAATATTTAAATACACAATAGTAGATAAAACAGCGGCAAAATAATTATTTAAATGCTTTTAAATACTAAGCAAATATTAAACTAGTTCATTTGGTCACCAAGCTTGTTGAGGTAGTGGCATATGTTATTATGCTAATTTAGGAGTAGGGGTTATATTTTTGTAGAACTATTTGCTAAACAAAAGGAAACACAAAAGAAGAATAAATGAAAACTAACAAAAAAATTAAAAAGGAGACAAAGACTTCCCCCCTCACTGGGCCGACCGGCCCAACTAGCAACTAGGCCACCAGGCCGGCCCGCACCGTCGCCCAGCCTACATCCCCCCTCGGTCCACCCCGCAAACCCTAACCCTCCACTCTCCCCACGATCCCCCCCACTTCCCCCGATCCCATCTCCATCTCTCGATCTGGATCGGGCCGAACCCGGCGCCCCAACGGGCCGGAGGCGTCCCCGACTCCACGCCGGGCTGCCCCGTCACCGAACCTCCTCCCCGTCGCCGCCCGTCACTCGATGGACGCCTCGCCTTCCTCCCCGAAGCCCCACTCGCTGGACTGCCTCGTCCCCACCGACGCCGCCCTCGACCTCTTCGTCCCCGACGTCGTTGGTCTTGCCGTTGCGGACTCCGGCCATCCCCAAGCCGCCTCGAGCCCACTGCCCCTCCCTACAGCCTCGCGGTGAGCCGCCGTGCCGGTTGCGCCTCCCCTCTCCTCCCCCTCTGTGCTCTCGCACTCCGCCGCAGTCGCCGCTCGCGCCGTGCGACCCGGCCACGCCCGATGCACGTACCCGCGCACTGCCGTCCTCGCGATAGCAGCGTCCGCCGTGCCCCCCTTGCGCGCCCACCTCCAGCCGCTGTCGCTGCCGTGACCGTTGCCGTCCCCTGCTGCGCCACTCTGCCTGCTCCTTCCGCCGCTGCTGCTCACCCCACCTGCCGCGCGCGAGCCCCGCCCCGTGCTCTGCTGCACCCTGCCCTGCTGGTCGGGGCTACCAGCTCCGCCCGCCGTGGCCTTCGCGCCCTGTTGCGGCAAGCCCTGCCGTGGCCGCCGCCAGCCAGTACGCGCCCGGGTCCGGCGACCCGACGCCCACAGGCCCGTTCGGTTGCCCCAGCTGGGTCCTGGCACCCGAGACCCGCGCCCGAGACCCGCAAAGGCCCCTGGGGCCTATGACAAACGGGGCCCAGCCCAGAACGTTTTAATAAAAAAAAAGAAAAAGAAAATAAAAATGAATTAATAATAAATTAATTAGTGAATTAATTAAGATAATTAATTCTATTTAATTAATCTAATTAATTAGTTAGTTTTATTAAATAGTAATTAGATTAGCTAAACCCGAATTAACCTAAACAGTATATGACAGGTGGGTCCCGCACGTCAGTTTGACCCAGTCAACGCCCTGTTGACTGCTGACGTCATGATGACATCATGATGACGTCAGCATACCCTATTTTGGATAATGTTGGATTTAAATAAATAATTAAAATTAGAAAATGATTAAATCTTTAGAAAATCATATAAAATGAACCGTAGCTCAGATGAAAATACTTTCTAAATGAAAGTTGCTCAGAACGACGAGATGAATCCGGATACGTAGCCCATTCGCTCGCCACACATACGTAGCATAGCAAACCTATAAAATTTCACCTCCGGTTCACCTGTCCGAAAACGCGAAACACCGGGGATACTTTCCCGGATGTTTCCCCCTTCGTCGGTATCACCTCCTACCGCGTTAGGGCATACCTAGCACCGCGTTTTGCCTCCTTATGTTTTGTGATACTTTGTTTGCTCCGTATTTACTGTTTCTTCCCCCTCTCCTTCTCCGGTAGACTACGAGACCGACGCTGCTGCTGCCCAGTTCGACTACGGAGTTGACGACCCCTCCTTCTTGCCAGAGCAACCAGGCAAGCCCCCCCTTGATCACCAGATATCGCCTATTCCTTCTCTATACTGCTTGCATTAGAGTAGTGTAGCACGTTACTGCTTTCGGTTAATCCTATACTGATGCATAGCCAGTCATAGTTGCTACAGTTGTTACCCTTACCTGCTATCCTACTTCTTAGTATAGGATGATAGTGTTCCATCAGTGGCCCTACACTCTTGTCCGTCTGCCATGCTATACTACTGGGCTGTGATCGCTTCGGGAGGTGATCACGGGTATATACTATATACTTTATATACATGACACATGTGGTGACTAAAGTCGGGTCGGCTCGCTGAGTACCCGCAAGTGATTCTGGTGAGGGGGTTGAAAGGACAGGTGGCTCCATCCCGGTAGAGGTGGGCCTGGTTTCCTGACGGCCCCCGACTATTACTTTGTGGCGGAGCGACAGGGCAGATTGAGACCACCTAGGAGAGAGGTGGGCCTGGCCCTGGTCGGCGTTCGCGGATACTTAACATGCTTAACGAGATCTTGGTATTTGATCTGAGTCTGGCCATTTGGTCTATACGCACTAACCAACTACGTGGGAACAATTATGGGCACTCGATGTCATGGTATCAGCCGAAGCCTTCGTGACGTCAGCGACCGAGCGGCGCGCGCCGGATTGGACTGGAACGCCACTAGGCTAGGTCTGCTTCCGGCCGCGTACGCAACGTGCAGGTGTGCAATGGGCGATGGGCCCAGACCCCTGCGCACATAGGATTTAGACCGGCGTGCTGACCACTCTGTTGTGCCTAGGTGGGCCTACGACGTGTTGATCTTACGAGGCCGGGCATGACCCAGAAAAGTGTGTCCGGCCAAATGGGATCGAACGTGTTGGGTTATGTGGTGCACCCCTGCAGGGAAGTTTATCTATTCGAATAGCCATGTCCCTCGGTAAAAGGACGACCCAGAGTTGTACCTTGACCTTATGACAACTAGAACTGGATACTTAATAAAACACACCCTTCCAAGTGCCAGATATAACCCGGTGATCGCTCTCTAACAGGGCGACAAGGAGGGGATCGCCGGGTAGGATTATGCTATGCGATGCTACTTGGTGAACTTACCATCTACTCTCTTCTACATGCTGCAAGATGGAGGTGGCCAGAAGCGTAGTCTTCGACATGATTAGCTATCCCCCTCTTATTCTGGCATTCTGCAGTTCAGTCCACCATTATGGCCCTTTACACATATACCCATGCATATGTAGTGTAGCTCCTTGCTTGCGAGTACTTTGGATTAGTACTCACGGTTGCTTTTCTCCCTCTTTTCCCCCTTTCCTTTCTACCTGGTTGTCGCAACCAGATGCTGGAGCCCAGGAGCCAGACGCCACCGTCGGCGACAACTCCTACTACACCGGAGGAGCCTACTACTACGTGCAGCCCGCTGACGACGACCATGAGTAGTTAGGAGGTCCCAGGCAGGAGGCCTTGCCTTTTCGATTGTTGGTACTTTTGTGCTAGCCTTCTTAAGGAAAACTTGTTTAACTTATGTCTGTACTCAGATATTGTTGCTTCCGCTGACTCGTCTATGATCGAGCACTTGTATTCGAGCCCTCGAGGCCCCTGGCTTGTATTATGATGCTTGTATGACTTATTTATGTTGTAGAGTTGTGTTGTGATATCTTCCTGTGAGTCTCTGATCTTGATCGTACACATTTGCGTGCATGACTAGTGTACGGTCAAATCGGGGGCGACACAGTGCATCATGACTGGATCTTTTCTACCATGAATTACAATGTTTAGTCGCTGCTTGAACTCTGGAGGTTCTCTGCATTTATGTTTTGCAATCTCAAAAAGGGCAAGCGAGATACCACTATTGCATATTATATCATGGTTGTTTTGACAAAGTGTTGTCATTTGAGATATCTGATTATTGCTCGCTAGTTTATTATGCCATTGATATCAGTTAATATAATTTTTAAGAGTTATTGTCGACATGGTTAGTCATGATCTTTGCTGAAAACCTGGGTGCTACATAAGCTTATTTATGTAAGGAAGAGCAAAAGAGTTCGTAAAAGTTTTTCTTTTTCACTTTCAGTTTATCAACTGAATTGCTCGAGTACAAGCAAAGGTTTAAGCTTGTGGAGTTGATACGTCTCCATCGTATCTACTTTTCCTAATGCTTTTCCTCTTGTTTTGGACTCTAATTTGGATGATTTAAATGAAACTAACCTGGACTGCCGTTGTTTTCAGTATAACTACCATGTTGTTCTTTTTGTGCAGAAATAAAAGTTCTCAGAATGGCATGAAACTTTTTGGAGATTTTTTATGGAATAAAAGAAAAATACTAGAGCCAAGAACCATCGGAGGGTTGTGCCCACCTGGTGGCCCCGCAGACCCTGATTCCAACTCTATAAACTCCTATTTTCGGAGAAAAAAATCAGGGAGAAAGAATTATCGCATTTCACGAGACGGAGCTACCCCACCTCATGTTCTTCATTGGGAGGCCAGATCTGGAGCCCGTTTGGGGCTCCGGGGAGGCGGATCTTCGATCTTCATCATCACCAACCCTTATCCATCGGCAATTCAATGATGCTCCCCACTGGGAGTGAGTAATTCCTTCGTAGGCTCAGTGAGGAGTTGGATGAGATTCATCATGTAATCGAGTTAGTTTTGTTAGGGCTTGATCCCTAGTATCCATTATGTTCTAAGATTGATGTTGCTATGACTTTGCCATGCTTAATGGTTGTCACTTTGGGCCTGGGTGCCATGATTTCAGATCTGAACCGTTTATGTTATCACCATTATATCCATGTTTTAGATCCAATCTTGCAAGTTATAGTCACCTATTACGTGTTATGAGCCGTAAACACCGGAATGACAGTAGTCGGGATATTTTCCGGTGATGACCGTAGTTTGAGGAGTTCATGTATTCACTATGTGCTAATGCTTTGTTCCGGTTCTCTATTAAAAGGAGGCCTTAATATCCCTTAATTTCCATTTGTTCCCCGCTGCCACGGGAGGGTAGGACAAAAGATGTCATGCAAGTTCTTTCCATAAGCACATATGACAATTTACGGAATACATGCCTACATTATATTTATGAACTAGAGCTAGTGCCGTATCGCCCTAGGTTATGACTGTTATATGATGAATATCATCCAATGAATTCCCCGATCCAATTCCTACGAATTTCTCTTATATTGTTCTTGCTAAGTTATTACTGCTGCTGTTACCGTTACACTTGCTACAAAATCATTGCTATCCCTGTTACTTTTACCATTGCTATTGCTACTACTATCAAAACTATCATATTATTTTGCTACAAATCACTTAATTTGCTGCAGATAATTAATCTCCAGGTGTGGCTGAATTGACAACTCAGCTGCTAATACTTGCAAATATTCTTTGGCTCCCCTTGTGTCGAATCAATAAATTTGGGTTGAATACTCTACCCTCGAAAACTGTTGTGATCCCCTATACTTGTGGGTTATCAAAGTCCTACGTGTGTCTTCTGGTCCAAGATAAATCATCGCGCAAGTTTTATTCCGTTTGGACTATGTTTGATATTCCTTTCTATAAAACTCAAAAACAAGGAAAAACAGAAATTGGCACTGGGCTCTGGGTTAATAAATTAGTCCAAAAATAATATAAAATAGCAATATTAATGCATATAAAACATCCAAAACAGATAATATAATAGCATGGATCAATCAAAAATTCTAGATACGTTGGAGACGTATCAAGCATCCCCAAGCTTAATTCCTGCTCGTCCTCGAGTAGGTAAATGATAAAAACAGAATTTTTGATGTGGAATGCTACCTAACATGTTTATACATGTAATTTTCTTTATTGTGCATGAATATTCAGATCCATAAGATTCAAATCAAAAGTTTAATATTGACATAAAAACAATAATACTTCAAGCATACTAATAAAACAATTGTGACTTCTCAAAATAACATGGCCAAAGAAAGTTATCCCTACAAAATCATATAGTCTGGCTATGCTCCATCTTCATCACACAAAGTATTAAATCTTGCACAACCCCAGTTTTAGTCAAGCCATCGTTTCACACTTTAGTATTCTCAAACTTTTTCAACTTTCACGCAATACATGAGCGTGAGCCATGGATATGGCACTATAGGTGGAATAGAATATGGTGGTTGTGGAGAAGACAAAAGGAAGAAGATAGGATCACATCAACTAAGCGTATAAACACTACTAGGGAAAAGCCTAGCAATAGCGCGGGTTTTTGGCTTATTAGTAGCGCAGGTAACCGCGCTACTGATACGGCGCTATAGCTAAAGGTTAGCAGTAGCGTTTGTTAACACGCGCTACTGCTCTATATACTTAGTAGTAGCGCATCCTTGAACAAGCGCTACTAGTAATTACTAGTAGCGTGTCTCACTGCCCGCGCTACTACTATTATTCCCTATTCTATTTCTTTTTTTATGTCGTATTCATACACCTTTATACAAGTTTTCATACAGTAGCAATTTAGAGATTTTTTTACATTATTGAGTTATTAAATCACTAGGTGAAAGAACCGCGGATTAGTTTAAAATGGATGGATCCTAAGTGACCAAGTCATGGATTATCACGATAATCCATGACTTGATCACTTACAATCCATCCACTTCAAACTAATCCGTGGTTCTTTCACCCAATGATATAACAACTCATCATCATCATCATCAACAACTCATCATCATCATCATATTAATAAAAAACTGTTGCATCATATCATCATCAACAACACTAGCTAATAATCATCATAGTCATTACCACCAACACTATTTAATCATCATAGTCATAGTGTAGCTATATAATCACCACCAACACTAGCTAATAATAATCATCATAGTCATTACCACCAACACTAGCTATTTAATCATCATAACCATAGTGTAGCACATCATCATCTTCAAACTCATTCTAGCTAGTAATCACTCCTGCTGCACTCTCTCGGGTAAAATAGCATAGAACATGTGTAGCACTCCTGAGTCATCATATTGGAGCATGCAGATGAACATGTCTCCTAATTGTGGGTTGCGCTTCTGATTGCTGCCCCCTAGTACTTCTCTGCGGTCCTTCACAATTTTGCTCCAGTCTTTGACTATTAAGACTTGCTCACTTTTAGAAATCCTGAATGCACTCATGTGCAATATAGGATGTCTTGGCCGTAAGCTAACCATTACCATGCGACCTTTAGGCTCGATCTAATGAGGCACAACTATCATTGGGAGTCCCTGTTGAAGAACATCATAGTAACATACTTAGCAATGAAGTTTAGCTTAAAAAATAATGTATGCAAAAGATGCACTGAGGATAAATACTAAAAATCTTACCATCTTCCCTAAATAGATGTGACCGTAGTTCAATACGAACACTATTGGTCGCACGTTTTGAGTACTAAAATTTTCATGTCCAGGAAAATAATTTGTCTTGACAGTATCAAGATCCTCAAGCCATGAAAAATAATGACTTATCTCCTCGCAGTTTAGTTCAGCCCCGGGACAGTGGTAGGTCATGTCTACCAAGCACCGGACATGTTTGCTTGAATGGAAATAAGTTGTCAATAGAAATTAGTTGTCAACTAATTTTGAATTAACAATATCGAAGACATAAATATGGTTGAGAAACTCACATAATGGTAGAACTGGAGGCGTCTACACATCTGCCTAGATGTCGATATTATCTTCAATATCATCTTCTGGACGAATATCAAAGGTGATAAGCATTCAGGCTCAAATGCATAAGCCTTGCATAGTGCTCTCCAATTTTTGCATTCAAAGTAGGTCTAGGTGTCTGCATTGTATAATTTTGCGGCAAAAGTATAGCCATGCTCGATCCTCAAGTGAACTATCTTTACCTCCATAGTTTCCACAGGACTAAAACCAATCTTATCCACGACAAAAATTCTTGAATGGCACGGGATACGCTAGTAGAATAGTAAAAAATTAAAATTATAAGTTGAAGCAAAAGAAGAAGAAGAAGTCATGCTTAATTACGAAAAAAGACGTGTTGTTGTGACTTACTGTATCCACTTCGATGGTCTCATCCAGTTTGATGTTGAAGCGCCTACCATCACCTAGGAAACTTCTGTCGCACAGGCCGCGCTCGTCTTCACAGTATTCGCACATACCGAAATCCTTTTCCTCGTCAGACATTTCCTATGTTCATAGTTGAAACATTAATTGAAAATCGATCGAAGGAAACTACAATGAAACTCAACACACAAATCCGAGGCACTCGATATTTCCTACATATTCTAACACAAGTCATGCTTAAATTCATGGAAAAATCCGGCATGACCTTTGCTAAAATAGGACATATCGAGCGCCTAAAATTTGCCGGAACGGAAATGAATCAACACTCCGGCAAAACATAGGCCACTCGGATTTTCCATGAGATACAAAGATGTTCATACACATACAACAATGCTTAAACTTGCAATTCCATCCGGATTAATTATCATAAGCATTTGCACATGAGCTCACCGACTAAATACCCTACACTACAAAAAAAGACACATCCGTGACATTTTGGGCCGAACAAAAAAAATTATGTCATACTTATAACACTTCTATGACGATAATTGTGACAAACCCGGTATCATCATAGATGTGGTGGGGTCCTACTTCTATGACAAAAAATCATGACAGAAAATTGGCTTTTCGTCCTGGGAGGGCCGGAAACGCAGCTGCGTGACATTCTTTGGGCCGTCCATGACGGAAAAAACCATGGTAGAAGCGAGGGCGCGGAAAATATCGGGGAGTTCCCGGTTACGGTGGGTGGTCGGGGCCGAGCGATGCGCGTTTCTTTCGTACATGTACGCGTGTGATTGGGCTCTAACTGAACCCGAGTGAGGCGTTGGGCTCTAACTGTACCCGAGCGATTGCACTGTAGGCTACGCATTACACTGAACCCAAGCGATCGATCGATCCCTTGTTGTTAACTGAAGCCGAGTGATTCCTTCGCTACTGCTGCTAACTGAAGCCAATCGATGTTGCCTCTGGATGAACAGTGAGCGTTGTTGGGGGGGTTTGGATGAACAATTCCTGGTGGGGGTTGGATGAACAGGAACCCGTGGTAGTAGAGGTTGTTGCCACTGGATGAACAGTACCCCGATCGATCGAGTCAGTGGATGAACAGGACCCCGTGGAGGGGTGGTTGAACATTAGCCGGTGGAGGGCTGGTTGAACAGTAGCCAGTGGAGGGCTGGATGAACAGTAGCCCGTGGAGGGGTGGTTGAACAGGACCCCTATGGAGAGGGCTGGTTGAACAGTAGCCGGTGGAGGAGCGCGCGGTGGAGGCAGGATGAACAGGAGCCCGTGGATGAACAGTAGCCAATGGAAGCTGGAGGAGGTCGATGGTGGAGATGAACACTATCCCGTGGAGTCCCATTTTGCGGTACGCCACACCCCTCCGGATGAACAGGTCCCCCGTTTCGACCGTAGCGCTCCAACACAAGTCTGTTTCCTCCGTTTTGCGGTACGCCATACCCCTCCCGGTCAATAGGACCCCGTTTCGACCGTAGGAGGTCCACCAGAAGTTCGTTTCCTCCGTTTTGTGGTACGCCAGACCCCTCCCGATGAACAGGATCCCGTTTCACCGTGGCCGGTTGAACACAAGGCCGTTTCCTCCGTTCTGCGGTGTGCCAGGCCTCGTTTCCATTGGTTGTTCCGTCCAAGCTGGTTGGCTCCCGATGAACACGACGACGCATTCCGTTCCAACCCAGCCGGTTGGCTCCCCATGAACACGACGATGACGCAATTTCTCCGTTCCGAACCTGCCATGTACACGAGCCATGGCCGTACGTATGCGCCAGTAGGCGTTCGAGACCCTGCCGGTATGTACGTACGTGGCCATATTTACTTTCTTGCACCCTGGCCGCTGTACGTACGTGTACATGCTACGTGCGCGCCTCTACTATGACACGTGCGCGCCTCTACTACGACACGGGCCCTTTCTTGCACGCCCACGGTTCATCGTTGCAGCCTGCACACAGACCGATCGACTAGTATGTACGTACACGTTCGTGACCAGAATGACAACGCTACGTACACTTCGACCAGGTGGGTCCCGACTATCAGGCACTTCCTTGCATGCGAAGATGTAGCTGGTGGGTCCCAGTAGTTAGGGGGCGAATCATTTTTTCCCGTAATATGGACGCACTTCCTTGTGTGCGAAGATGTAGCTGGTGGGTCCCAGCAGTTAGGGGAGAAAACATTATTTTTCAGGGTAAAAAGGATGCAGTTGCATGCATGCGTCCATGGGCGTGGTGCGTCCCCACTATCAGCCTCTCACGTACAGTCATCTTTCGATGACTCTTGGTTGTTGACCACGTTGACCACACCGTGCCGAGCCCACCAAGGCCGGTGGACGACGGCGAGGCCACAGACTGGAACGACCCGGAGATGGGGAAGACGCGGCAGTGGAGTCGGAGATGGAGAGGAGTGGGAAACTTAACTGGTTCAGGTGCGCGGCAGCACTGCCGTGGTACCGCCCACGGGAGATAGGATCAAGAACAGAGGTTGAAGAATGAGCATGGCTGTTGGATTAATATCCAAGGGTCCAGCTGCTAGAATCATTTGTTGGTTAAGTTGACAAAGCCCAGTGTACCCGTCCACTTAGTAGGCCCACAAGTCAGCCACCAAATCTGATGGGTCCCGACTGTCAACGGGAGGAATATTTTTTTCGCATAACTAGGAGGCACTTCCTTCCATGCGAAGATACAGCCGGCGGGTCCCAGCTGTCAGGGGGAGGAAACATTTTTTTCAGCTTAATAAGGAGGAACTTTCCTTGCGTGCGACCATGGACCTTGTGGGTTCCAACCGTCAGGCTCTCCACGTATAGTCCTCTTCTGACGACTCTCGTTTGTTGAGCACACCGCACCGAGTGCAGCGAGGCGGTGGAAGACGGCGAGGCCCCGGACGGTAACGACCCGGACATGGGAAGACGTGGCAGTGGAGTCACGGATTGAGACGAGGAGAAGGGTTATAACTGGTTCTGGTGCGGCGTGGGGCTGCAGTCGATGGAGAATAACAGGAGGTGTGGAGGGGTGGAGGGATCGCCTGGCCGGCGGTGGGGGTAGCGCTTCGCAGCGATGCGTGCTAAGCAGAGCCGCTAGCCGCCGGAGGCCGGACCAGGCGGTCCCGACGACGCTGGAGGAACAAGACGAGAGATTGAATGTGCATGCCGGCCGTTGGATATAAATCCAATCGCTGTGGATGTCATAATCATTTGTTGACCAACTTGACAACCCCCTGCGTAGGCTTCGACCTATTGGCCCACATGTCAGCTTGCAAAAATGTGGCATATATTTAACCCATGTTTTGTCCATTTGCTGGGCTGGGTGAACAAATAATTTCGCGTCAATGCCGGCCCATTTATATTTTCTAAGAAATCCCAGCCCATTTGCACTTTCTTGAAATACATGAATTAGCTAGGCTTGTTCTAATTATGTTAGGTTAGAATGAGCAATTAATATCAAAAAATAAACCGGAGCGACACATTATATATATATATAATTAACAAATTAGCGAGTTATTGCTGAAAATAAAAATGAGCGTGGTATTATTACATTGGTCCTTAAAATCTTCGCAAGCTTTTGTACACAATCACCGGGATTTTCCTTGCCTGTGAGTCAAAAACAACCAGGATTTCCTTCCCGACTTCTGTTAAACGTTTACTTTTATAAGTTAATAACACGTGGGATGCTTTTATAATGTATATATAAGTCTCTATAAAATATACGATAATAGTAATAACATAAATATATATAATGTGGTTAGAAGGGAAAACATAAATTGGAGACATCATTATTATTCTTATATATAGATAAATAGAACAGAGATCTGTGTTTTATTAAGAAAAATACATTGGGCTACCGATCTTTAAGAAAAGCCCATAGGCCGGCATGGACCTCGAAAAATAAGTTGAAACCACTGTCTCCGTATGTCGTGGGCTACGCATGTTAAAAAACAAAACCTAGGCCTAGCTGATACTTGTTCGCCCTCTGGAAAAAATGATACCAGCTAGATCCCTGAGCGAAATGGATTAAAGAGGGGGCCAGCGGCGTGACAGAAGAAGCACATTAGGAGAGATTTTTTTTCTTCAGTGGATGGCTCTCGATGGCGTTTTTTTACTTGCCTCTGCACCATACAACTTGTATTTTTAGCCTCCCAGTCCATGGTGGACCAGCAGCCCATTTGCTGGGCGGACCAACCTACAGAAACCAGCACTCGATTCTTCATCAAGCCACAAAAACAAAGCAGTACTATGTTTGTTTTGAGGCCGAAAACATTACGGCAGGGGTTGAGCGCGGGGGGGGGGGGATAGAGCAAAAAGATTAAAAAGAGCTGATGCGCCGTTGCTACCCTAACAAAGCAGGTGCAATTCTTCTCGGGAAGAATGTGTGCCGTTGACACCCACACGTCACAAATCCCACAGTAGGCATACTAACAAGTTCACACACAAGTACAACAGAAAAGGTAAACATTCATCTCAAACTCAGGTTCACAGGACACGTTCATATTCATAGCCAACATTCACAAACAACAACTCAACAGATTCATATATACACAAGTTCAGCATGTCTATGCATCCAAATGATTGATAGATCACACGACAATATTCATAGATAATACACAAAAAGATTCAGATATACACATGTTCAATATGTTTATGCATCCAAATGATTGATATCACAGCCAATATCATCCATGGACGAACTTTAATTACCTAGGGTACAGACTGGTAAATGGTGTTCAGTCGGAGGTACTTCGTGCTAAAATTAATGCTTGTACGAGTAAACTTTCGAGTACATAAGAGGCAGCACAGACAATCTGAACTTTGCTTGCAGGTTTATCCTCAAATAGTGGCCTCGTGCCGAGGGAGGTTTGAGCAACTTGGCCACTACTTTCATCCAACTAGTTTACTGGCTGATCTTGGTCCTGTAGCTCGCCAAAATTCTACATTGCAGACAAGAAATTAAAGGAGGCAATTGAGAAAATGAACCACCCAAATTTTTTGTGTAGTTCAACTGAAATGGAGCATCCCTGGCGTGCAGACTTATTAAGTGCCAGATGAATAACGTGTCAACCAACTTGTCTGGAATCTTTAGACTCCATGCCATACAGTTCGCTACCACATGTGCCGATAACCAAAAGGCACAAGTTGGGACCAAAGACTGGACTGCGTTGTCAGCGTTGTGGGAACGGGGGTCCCCAGACTTGCCTGCCTGCGGCCCACGGTGTGGCGGTGCTGCAGGCCTGTACGGCCCAACTTCATCAATGAAACATTCAAGACCCTCGCGAGGCGGACGACGCAAGACCTCCTCAGGAGCGGCCTCACCAGGCTGCCTCGCGAGGAGCGGAGAAATCAAGGCAGGGCAAACCTCGCGAGGCTCTCGTGACGTGAGCCATGACGATCAAGATCAGGCGGGCGCCAGCACGCGCAGTGTCCTTGTTTCCTCTTTGGTGCTAAGGAGGCAAGCGCAGGCGCGGAGTACCGAGGCATCAAGCAAAGGTTTCCATATCAGTGCAATGAGACCAAGACCAGCCGGACGGCAGGACGGAGGTCACCATGGAGCCTGAGACGGCGTCATCACCAGAGCCTTTTACAAGCGAAGACCGCTTTTGTCAGGATAAGCTGTACTAGTTGTCCCCTTTCAAATTGGCCGCCGTTGTTGGCTCCCTTCCCTCTCAATATTTGGTAAGAGGACCAGGGCCTATATAAGTAGAACTAGCCACCACAGTAGAGGGCATCTGGCGACTCACCTTGCTGGATCCACACACCCACAAGTCCGCAGAGCACAAGAACACCTCAACCTCAGGAGGCTGTTCTTCCCCTTGTACTGTTCATCATTAGCCCAAGAGGCAATCCACCACCACCACACTGGAGTAGGGTATTACACCACAAAGGTGGCCCAAACCAGTATAAGTCTTGTGCCTTTGTATTGCGAGTTCATCGAGTTCGTCCGCGAGATCTTAGCGAGCTAGGGCGTAGATCGGTAGGAAGGAAATCTTCGCGTGCACCCCAGTGTTCGAACCTTAAGGGTTTTGCCGGAACCCGTGATCCTACATTTGGCGCGCCAGGTAGGGGTGCGCCGAAGCTTCCTTTCCGTCGTTCGCGTCCAGTTGCTCCATCGTCTCCATGGCGGACGCTCGCCGTGCTCGTGCCGAGCGCCGGGCTGCCCTGGACACCCGCGTTGCTCAGACGGCTCCCGTCGGTGGGCCACTTCGACGTTTTCCGTCTCCTGCCGCCAACCCCGCCACCGGCCCAGCGGGGAACGAGCAGCAAGCGTCCTCGCTGCACCCCTGGGTGCGGCAGGACGGCCGCACCGCCACTCCGTCGCTGACTCCCGCCGTTCGTCGTCCCACGCTCGTCGCGCTCCCATGGACGCACGGGCCGCGCTCCTCATGGCGCACGGGCTCCTGCGCTACCGCCCGGTCGACGACCTCTACGAGGACTGGCTCGACCGCATCACCGAGCTTGTCCGCGCCACAGGGGGCTCCCCTACGCCGCCCTCTCTCCGCCGGGCCCACCGTTGGCTTCAGGCGACGCAGCTCACAGAGCGCCTCCACCACCTCTGCCCCAAGATGGCGCCTTGGCACCAAGGCATGCGGCTCCGCGACGCGGTCCGCCGCGTCCGGTGCCCGCGTGTGAAGAAGGAAGCTGCCAAGAAGTTCCTCGACCGCAAGAGAACGCTCCGCCACTCCTCGCCCAGCCGCGCCAGGATTGTCTGCCGTGGCAGGCCCCCGCGCCACTTGCCGTGGCGGCGCGTGGGCGCCAGGACCAACCTCCGCCTCCAAGCCGGGCCCCAGCGACCACGGCCGGCTGCCGCGCCTTCACCCTCGAGCTGCGTAGCGTCGCCTGGCCGGGCAAGTTCAAGCCAGATCTGCCTCCATGCTACGACGGCACCCTCGACCCCGCGGAGTTCCTACAGCTCTACGAGCTGAGCATCGAGGCGGCCAACGGCGACGAGAAATTCATGGCAAACTGGTTCCCTATGGCACTCAAAGACGGCGCCCGTTCGTGGCTCCTGAACATGCCTCCAGGCTCAATCTCCTCCTGTGACGAGATGCGCGACCGCTTCGTCGCCAGCTTCCAGGGCACTGGCGACTGCCCGCCGGCCGCGGGTGACCTGCGCCGCATCAAGCAACAACCAGGAGAGACCCTCCAGAAGTACATCCAGCGCTTCAACAACACTCGCCTCAAGATCTCCAAGGTGACGGATGAGGCCATCATCACCGCGTTCTGTGATGTCGTCCGCGACCTCAAGATGAAGGAAGAGCTCGCTATCCGCGAGGAGCTGTGCACATCTCAGGAGCTGTTCAACCTGGCGACCAAGTGCGCAAGAGCTGAGGAAGGGCGCCTCTCCCTCCTCGAGCTGCCAGCTGCAGGCCCGAAGGAGAAGAAAGCCAAGGCCAAGGACGTAAAGCGCAAGGAAGCAGCCGTGCTCGCAGCGGAGCCGGACACCAAGCGAGGCAGATACCAGCCTGAGTCGTCCAAGAGCAGCAGACCATTCTGCGCCTTCCACAACCTGAACACCCACAACACCAGCGACTATCAAGAGCTCAGAGCCGACGCTTCGGTCGACGCCCCGAGCGCAGCGACCGGGGCTACGGCCGGGGAGGAGGACGTGGTGGCGGGCGTTGGGACGACCGTCGCCCGCGCCAGGAGTGGCGCGACAGGCCTCGTGAAGACCGCTGGCAGAATTATCCTCGCGAGGGCGCCTGGAGGGACCAGCCTCGCGAGGATCGACCTCAGGGCAACGCCGGTCTTCCCCCGCTGCCACCACCGCCGAGAATGAACGACGACCACCATCAGGACGAGGGGGCTGGGGGCTTCCATGAGCCGCGCGCTATCGCCTGCATTTTGGGCGGAGCCCAGGCCCCAGCCTCGCAGTGCATCTTCAAACAGTTTGCTCGTGAAGTGAATGCAGTCCTCCCCAAGCTAGAGGCCACGCGCCCGCTCAGGTGGTCCCAGTGCGCCATCACCTTCAACTCGGCAGACCAGCTCAAGTGCGCAGCCACCGCAGGCACTCTCCCGATATTTTGTTCACCAGTCAGGAGCAACGTGCAAGTTACCAAGACCCTCATCGACGGCGGCGCAGGGCTCAACGTCCTGTCCGTCGACACGTTCGACAACCTCCAAGTGCCATATGACCAGCTTCAGCCTACCAAGACTTTCTCAGGAGTTACCGACGGCTCCACCACATCGATAGGGCAGGTCCACCTCCCTGTCACCTTCGAAGAATGCAAGAACTACCGCACCGAGCTCATCGACTTCGACGTCGCGCACATCTGCCTGCCATACAACGCCATCCATGGGTATCCAGCCCTGGCCAAGTTCATGGCAGTGACCCACCATGGCTACAACGTCCTCAAGATGCCGGGAAGTGGCGGAATCATCACGGTCCCATGCGAAGAAAGAGACGCGGTGCGCTCCCTCGAGCGTGCCTTTCAAGCTGCAGCAATCGATGACCCCGACAGCCAGGGCGATGGCCCTCCGGAGGCCATCCCCAAGAAGAAGAAGCAGTTGTGCCGTGCCGGACCTCAGGAGGGTGGCGTCGCGGCTGGAACCTCGTCAGGATCAGCGCCCGCTCCAGGGGCGCCTCCCTTCATCGCATAGGAAGGCGCGCCCAGCGCCTTCCTCGGGCAGGGCTCGGGGGCTCTCTTCTGGAGGGCCTCAGACCTTGCCAACATCACGAGGGAGGCGCTCGGGCACCACTTGGAGGCGTGCTTCACAGCATGTTTCCCTCAGGAGGACACAGGGCAAGGAGCGCCCACCGCTCAGGAGTTCATGACCTAGACCACTCAGGAATTGCAGGACGCAAGGGCCATGCGCGGCGACCGCCGCTTACGAGGCACAGCTCCTCATCCAAGTGAGGATGCCGGGCTGCGTGTCTGCGTCGACGTTCGATGGCTCAACAGGGCCGCCTCTCAGGAGCTTTTCTGGCCTTCGTGCGTGGGTCGTTGCGAGGGTCCACCACACAGCTACGTTCGCATGCCTTTCGGCTTGCCGAGCGTGTCATCAGCCTGTCAGCGCAACCTGCGGCGTGTCCTGGCGGCTCAGGAGGCTAGGCACCACGCCGTCTTGGCAGAGATGGAAACGGTCCCCAGGGAACCACCTGAGCCCCCAGAGCCTCCCGAGGCTCGGGGCCCCGGTGGCTCGTGAGGAGCAATTCCTTCATTGCGTACCTTCAGCTGTCCCAACAACCCTTCATCAACAGAACTAGGTGACATTTTCCAAGTTCATTCAGCTAGGAGCGCCCCTTGGGCTGCATCATTCCCAGGCCGCGTGGGTCCGTCCCTATGGCATGTATCCCTTTTGCTTATGTCTTTAGCTTACCTTGCTGGGGGCGCCCCTCGGGCTGCATCATCCCCAAGCCGCTCGGGCCTGACCCAGTGGCATGTATCTTTCTGCATTTACTCAAGCTGATCTGCCTTCCATGCTTAACCTATCCATGACTGTCGCCTGCTCGACTTTCACCTCCCACGGGGGCTGCTCACACTAGCACGGCGCTTGTGCATGGGTCCGTCCCTGCAACGTCGACAAATCTGAGCGGCCGAGCTCTGGCTCGCGGCACGCCCCGCGCACGTCACCTCACCAGGCCCTCAGTGCCGCCGCTTCCTCGCGAAGCAACCGGGCGGACCAACAACTATAACGGCAAACCGTGCTTCTCCTTGTGCTGGTTCGCAGGGATCTCACGAGGAAGACAGCAGGCAGCACCATGAGCTCCCTCTTCTCCCGTGCAATCTGCTTGCGCGTTAAAAGGGGGCTCCTGAGCATCGCGAGTCAGGAGCTCTTACTGGCTCTCCAGCCCTCACCCCCTGGCCTTGACCACGGCATCGCGACCTGGCATACCAGCAGCGGCTGAGCTCGCTTGAGGGCCGGACCTGAGGACGTAGAGCATGAAGGAGAACATGGGAGAAGGGAGACTCGTATGGGCCTAGCTATGTTGAGGAAGCTTGAGTGCCGGCCTAGCGCACCACAAGGAATCGGCTAGGGATCGGCAAGATAAGTCCCGCACTCAGATCAGCTGATCATTGGAACCTAGGTGTTACGCTCGCCGCGTCCCTGTTCCGGCCAGGTCGCCTCCCTTTCTTGCCTTACCATAGCTGCTTGAGCGCTAAAGGGGACCTCCTGAGCATCGCGCCTCAGGGGCTCTTACCGGACCTCGGGCCGCTCACCTCCTAGCCTTGACTACGGCATGCGACCTGGCATACTAAGTGATGGCTGTAGCCTGCTTGGGGATCGGGACCTATCAGCGTAGAGCAACAAGCTATCGCGAGGTTGGAAAGGGGAGACCAAGCCTTACCAGGAATTACGCTCACAGATTTTCATAATAAGGATGATATCCACAAGAGACACTACAGACCCTTTACACGCCCCCACGGGGTACTACTTGATTCCTCGCAGGGAACAAAAAAATGAGAGCTTAAGGGAACCCTATCTACACGCTCCCACTGTGGACGCCATCGTCAACAGTGGGCCGCGGGAGGTGATACGTCTCCAACGTATATTATATTCTGTTTTGGATGTCTAATGGGCTTTATTTTACACTTTTATATTATTTTGGGACTAACCTATTAACCAGAGGCCCATCACAGAATTGCTGTTTTTTGCCTATCTCAGAGTTTCGCAGAAAAAGAATATCAAACGGAGTCCAAACGGAATGAAACCTTCGGGAATGTGATTTTTGGAACGAACGTGATCCAGAGGACTTGGACCCTACGTCAAGAAACCAATCAGGAGGGCACGCGGTAGGGGGCGCTCCTACCCCCCTGGCGTGCCCTCCACCCTCGTGGGGCCCACGTTGTTCCACCGACGCACTTCTTCCTCCTATATATACCTACGTACCTAATTCCACCGCCGCAACCTTCTCTACTCATGAGATCTCATCTTGGGGCCTTTTCCGGAGCTCCGCTGGAGGGGGCATTGATCACGGAGGGCTTCTACATCAACACCATAGCCTCTCCAATGATGTGTGAGTAGTTTACCTCGGACCTTCGGGTCCATAGTTATTAGCTAGATGGATTCTTCTCTCTCTTTGGTTCACAATACAAAGTTCTCCACGATTCTCGTGGAGATCTATTCGATATAATCTTCTTTTGCGGTGTATTTGTTGAGACCGATGAATTGTGGGTTTATGATCAAGTTTATCTATGAACAATATTTGAATCTTCTCTGAATTCTTTTATGTATGATTGGTTATCTTTGCGAGTCTCTTCGAATTATCAGTTTGGTTTGGCCTACTAGATTGATCTTTCTTGCAATGGGAGAAGTGCTTAGCTTTGGGTTCAATCTTGCGGTGTCCATTCCCAGTGACAGCAGGGGCAACAAGGCACGTATTGTATTGTTGCCATCGAGGATAACAAGATGGGGTTTATATCATATTGCATGAGTTTATCCCTCTACATCATGTCATCCTACTTAAAGCGTTACTCTGTTCTTTTGAACTTAATACTCTAGATGCATGCTGGATAGCGGTCGATGTGTGGAGTAATAGTAGTAGATGCAGGCAGGAGTCGGTCTACTTGTCGCGGACATGATGACTATAAACATGATCATACCTAGATATTCCCATAACTATGCTAAATTCTGTCAATTGCTCAACAGTAATTAGTTCACCCACCGTAATACTTATGCTCTCCGGAGAAGCCACTAGTGAAACCTATGGCCCCCGGGTCTATTTTCCATCATATTAATCTTCCAACACTTAGCTATTTTTATTACCTTTTATTTTACTTTGCATCTTTATCATAAAAATACCAAAAATGTTATCTTATCATATCTATCAGATCTCACTTTCGTAAGTGGCCGTGAAGGGATTGACAACCCCTTTATTGCGTTGGTTGCGAGGATTTTATTTGTTTGTGTAGGTGCGAGGGACTCGTGCGTGGCCTCCTACTGGATTGATACCTTGGTTCTAAAAAACTGAGGGAAATACTTACGCTGCTTTACTGCATCACCCTTTCCTCTTCAAGTGAAAACCAACGCAGTGCTCAAGAGGTAGCAAGAAGGATTTTCGGCGCCGTTGCCGGGGAGGCTTACGCAATGTCAAGTTAAGATTTGGACTCCCGACAACTAGCCATTTCTAGCGCCGTTGCCGGGGAGTCTACGCAAAAGTCAACATACCAAGGTCCCATCACAAACCCTTATCTCCCGCATTACATTATTTGCCATTTGCCTCTCGTTTTCCTCTCCCCCACTTCACCCTTGCCGTTTTATTTGCCCTCTCTTTTCCGTTCGCCTCTTTTTCTTTGCTTGCTTCATGTTTGCTCGTGTGTTGGCTTGCTTTCTTGTCACGATGGCTCGATATAATACTAAATTGTGTGACTTTACCAATACGAACAACAATGATTTTCTTAGCACTCTGATTGCTCCTCTTACCGATACTGAATCTTGTGAAATCAATACTGCTTTATTGAATCTTGTCATGAAAGATCAATTCGCCAGCCTTCCTAGTGAAGATGCCGCTACCCATCTAAATAGCTTCGTTGATTTGTGTGATATGCAAAAGAAGAAAGATGTGGACAATGATATTGTTAAATTGAAGCTATTTCCTTTTTCGTTTAGAGATCGTGCTAAAGCTTGGTTTTCGTATGTACCTAAAAATAGTATTGATTCTTGGAATAAGTGCAAAGATGCTTTTATCTCTATGTATTTTCCTCCCGCTAAGATCATCGCTCTTAGAAATGACATTATGAATTTTAAGCAACTTGATCATGAACATGTTGCACAAGCTTGGGAGAGGATGAAATTAATGATACATAATTGCCCTACACATGGTTTGAATTTATGGATGATTATAAATAAAATTATGCCGGATTAAATTTTGCATCTAGAAATCTTTTAGATTCGTCCGTGGGAGGCACTTTTATCGAAATCACTTTAGGAGAAGCTACTAAACTCCTAGATAATATTATGGTTAATTATTCTCAATGGCACACCGTAAGATCCACTAATAAAAAGGTGCATGCGATAGAATAAATTAATGTTTTGAGTGGAAAGATGGATGAACTTATGAAATTATTCGCTACTAAGAGTGTTTCTTCTGATCCTAATGATATGACTTTGTCTACATTGATTGAGAATAATAATGAATCTATGGATGTGAATTTTGTTGGTAGGAATAATTTTGGTAACAACGCGTATAGAGGAAACTTTAATCCTAGGCCGTATCCTAGTAATTCCTCTAATAATTATGGTAATTCCTACAACAATTCTTATGGAAATTTTAATAAGATGCCCTTTGCATTTGAGACTAGTGTTAAGGAGTTAATGAATTCGCAAAAGAATTTCAATGCTTTGCTTGAAGAAAAAATGCTTAAAGTTGATGAATTGGCTAGGAACGTTCATAGAATTTCTCTTGATGTGGATTCCTTGAAACTTAGATATATTCCACCTAAGCATGATAACAATGAGTCTCTCAAGGCCATGAGAATTTCCATTGATGAGTGCAAAGAAAGAACCGCTAGGATGCGTGCTAAGAAAGATTGTTTTGTGCAAGTGTGTTCTTCTAGTTTCTATGAAAATAAAGATGAAGATCTGAAAGTCATTGATGTGTCCCATATTAAATCTTTGTTTTGCAATATGAATCTTGATAATGATGGAACTGAATATGATCCACCTTTACCTAGAAGGCGTTCCAAAAATTCAGAGTTTTTAGATCTTGATGCAAAAATTGGTAAAAGTGGGATTGAAGAGATCAAAACTCTAGATATTAATGAACCCACTATCTTGGATTTCAAGGAATTTAATTATGATAATTGCTCTTTGATAGATTGTATTTCCTTGTTGCAATCCATGCTAAATTCTCCACATGCTTATAGTCAAAATAAAGCCTTTACCAAACATATCGTTGATGCTTTGATGCAATCTTATGAAGAAAAACTTGAGTTGGAAGTTTCTATCCCTAGAAAAATTTATGATGAGTGGGAACCTACTATTAAAATTAAAATTAAACATCATGAATGCTATGCTTTGTGTGATTTGGGTGCTAGTGTTTCCACGATTCCAAAGACTTTGTGTGATTTGCTAGGTTTCCGTGATTTTGATGATTGTTCTTTAAACTTGCACCTTGCGGATTCCACTATTAAGAAACCTATGGGAATAATTAATGATGTTATTATTATTGAAAATAGGAACTATGTGCCCGTAGATTTTATTGTTCTTGATATAGATTGCAATCCTTTATGTCCTATTATTCTTGGTAGACCTTTCCTTAGAATGATTGGTGCAATTATTGATATGAAGGAAGGAAATACCAGATTCGAATTTCCGTTAAGGAAAGGCATGGAACACTTCCCTAGAAAGAAAATAAAATTACCTTATGAATCTATTATGAGAGCCACTTATGGATTGCCTACCAAAGATGGCAATACCTAGATATATCCTTGCTATTATGCCTAGCTAGGGGCGTTAAACGATAGCGCTTGTTGGGAGGCAACCCAATTTTATTTTTAGTTTTTTGCTTTTTGCTTCTGTTTAGGAATAAATATTTGATCTAGCCTCTGGTTAGATTTGTTTTTATGTTTTAATTAGTGTTTGTGCCAAGTTTAATCTATAGGATCTTCTTGAATGATAGTTATTTGATCTTGCTGAAAATTCCAGAAACTTTCTGTTCACGAAAACAATTGTTAAAAATCACCAGAACGTGATAAAATATTGATTCCAATTTCAGAAGATCAATAAAATAGTTGTCTAGGTCTTCCTATTTTGGTGGAGTTTTTGGAGTACCAGAAGTTTGCGTTAGTTACAGATTACTACAGACTGTTCTGTTTTTGACAGATTCTGTTTTTCGTGTGTTGTTTGCTTATTTTGATAAATCTATGGCTAGAAAAATAGTTTATAAACCATAGATAAGTTGGAATACAGTAGGTTTAACACTAATATAAATAAATAATGAGTTCATTACAGTACCTTGAAGTGGTGTTTTGTTTTCTTTCGCTAACGGAGCTCACGAGATTTTCTGCTGAGTTTTGTGTTGTGAAGTTTTCAAGTTTTGGGTGAAACATTTGATGGATTATGGAACAAGGAGTGGCAAGAGCCTAAGCTTGGGTATTACCATGGCACCCCAAGATAATCTAAGGACACCTAAAAGCCAAAGCTTGGGGATGCCCCGGAAGGCATCCCCTCTTTCGTCTACTTTCATCGGTAACTTTACTTGGAGCTATATTTTTATTCACCACATGATATGTGTTTTGCTTGGAGCGTCTTGTATTATTTGAGTCTTTGTTTTTTGGTTTACCACAATCATCCTTGCTGTACACACCTTTTGAGAGAGTCACACATAAATTGGAACTTATTAGAATACTCTATGTGCTTCACTTATATTTTTTGAGGTATATAGTTTTGCTCTAGTGCTTCACTTATATCTTTTAGAGCACGGCGCTGGATTTGTTTTATAGAAACTATTGATCTCTCATGCTTCACTTATATTATTTTGAGAATCTTAAAACAGCATGGCAATTTGCTTTAATTATAATATCATGAGAAATTTGATGCTTGATAATTGTTTTGAGATATAAAGGTGGTAATATCATAGTTGTGCTAGTTGAGCAATTGTGGAATTGAAAAATATTAGTGTTGGAGTTTGTGATTCCCGTAGCATGCACGTATGGTGAACCGTTATGTAACAAAGTCAGAGCATGAGGTATTTATTGATTGTCATACTTTGTGTGGCGGTCGGGATCGCGCGATGGTTAACTCCTACCAACCCTTCCCCTAGGAGCATGCGTAGTAGTACTTTGCTTCGAAGGCTAATAAATATTTGAAATAAGTTTATGAGTTCTTTATGACTAATGTGAGTCCATGGATTATACGCACACTTACCTTTCCGCAATTTTTCTAGCCTCTTCGGTACCATGCATTGCCCTTTCTCACCTTGAGAGTTGGTGCAAACTTCGCCGGTGCATCCAAACCCCGTGATATGATACGCTCTATCACACATAAACCTTCTTATATCTTCCCCAAAACATCCACCATACCTACCTATTATGGCATTTCCATAGCCATTCCGAGACATATTGCCATGCAACTTTCCATCGTTTCATTTATCATGACACGCTCCATCATTGTCATATTGCTTTGCATGATCATGTAGTTGACATTGTATTTGTGGCAAAGCCACCTTTCATAATTCTTTCATACATGTCGCTGTTGATTCATTGCATATCCCGGTACACCGCCGGAGGCATCCACATAGAGTCATATTTTGTTCTAAGTATTGAGTTGTAATTCATGAGTGTTGGGGAACGTAGCAGAAATTCAAAATTTTCTACGCATCACCAAGATCAATCTATGGAGTAATCTAGCAACGAGGGGAAGGGGAGTGAATCTACATACCATTGTAGATCGCGATGCGGAAGCGTTGCAAGAACGCGGATGAAGGAGTCGTACTCGTAGCGATTCAGATCGCGGTTGATTCCAATCTAAGCGCCGAACCACGGCGCCTCCGTGTTCAACACACGTGCAGCCCGGTGACGTCTCCCACGCCTTGATCCAGCAAGGAGAGAGGGAGAGGTTGGGGAAGACTCCATCCAGCAGCAGCACGATGGCGTGGTGGTGACGGAGGAGCGTGGCAATCCCGCAGGGCCTCGCCAAGCACCGCGGGAGAGGAGGAAGGAGAGGGGTAGGGCTGCGCCAAGAGAGAGGTGTTCTCATGTGTCTGGCAGCCCCATAACCCCCAATATATATAGGGGAGGGGGAGGGGCGGCGCCCCCATCTAGGGTTACCCCCCAAGGGGTGCGGCCAGCCCTAGATTGGACTTGGGGGGCGGCCAAAAGGGGGGAGAGAGGGGGCGCCCCACTAGATGGGCCTTAGGCCCATCTAAGCCTAGGGTTTCCCCCTTCCCCTTTCCCTGCGCCTTGGGCCTCTTGTGGGAGGCGCACCAGCCCACCTAGGGGCTGGTCCCTTCCCACACTTGGCCCACGCAGCCCTCTGGGGCCGGTGACCCCACCTCGTGGACCCCCGGGACCCTCCCGGTGGTCCCGGTACATTACCGATAGCACCCGAAACTTTTCCGGTGACCAAAACAGGACTTCCCATATATAAATCTTTACCTCCGGACCATTCCAGAACTCCTCCTGACGTCCGGGATCTCATCCGGGACTCCGAACAACATTCTGTAACCACGTATATCTATTCCCTATAACCCTAGCGTCATCGAACCTTAAGTGTGTAGACCCTACGGGTTCGGGAACCATGCAGACATGACCGAGACGTTCTCCGGCCAATAACCAACAGCGGGATCTGGATACCCATGTTGGCTCCCACATGTTCCACGATGATCTCATCGGATGAACCACAATGTCGGGGATTCAATCAATCCCGTATACAATTCCCTTTGTCTATCGGTATGTTACTTGCCCGAGATTCGATCGTCAGTATCCCGATACCTTGTTCAATCTCGTTACCGGCAAGTCTCTTTACTCGTTCCATAACACATCATCCCGTGATCAACTCCTTGGTCACATTGTGCACATTATGATGATGTCCTACCGAGTGGGCCCAGAGATACCTCTCCGTTTACACGGAGTGACAAATCCCAGTCTCGATTCGTGCCAACCCAACAGACACTTTCGGAGATACCTGTAATGCACCTTTATAGCCACCCAGTTACGTTGTGACGTTTGGTACACCCAAAGCATTCCTACGGTATCCGGGAGTTGCACAATCTCATGGTCTAAGGAAATGATACTTGACATTAGAAAAGCTCTTAGCAAACGAACTACACGATCTTGTGCTAGGCTTAGGATTGGGTCTTGTCCATCACATCATTCTCCTAATGATGTGATCCCGTTATCAACGACATCCAATGTCCATGGTCAGGAAACCGTAACCATCTATTGATCAATGAGCTAGTCAACTAGAGGCTTACTAGGGACATGATGTTGTCTATGTATCCACACATGTATCTGAGTTTCCTATCAATACAATTCTAGCATGGATAATAAACGATTATCATGAACAAGGAAATATAATAATAACCAATTTATTATTGCCTCTAGGGCATATTTCCAACAATGAGTTGTAGGTAAATAAAAGTATGATGATCATCATTATTATAGCATTGTCCCAAGTGAGGAAAGGATGATGGAGACTATGATTCCCCCACAAGTCGGGATGAGACTCCGGACTAAAAAAAAGAGGCCATAAAAAAAGAGGCCATAAAAAAAGAGAGAAAGGGCCCAAATAAAAAAAATGAGAGAAAAAGAGAGAAGGGACAATGTTACTATCCTTTTACCACACTTGTGCTTCAAAGTAGCATCGTGATCTTCATGATAGAGAGTCTCTCATTTTGTCGCTTTCATATACTAGTGGGAAATATGATTATAGAACTTGGCTTGTATATTCCAATGATGGGCTTCCTCAAATGCCCGAGGTCTTCGTGAGCAAGCAACTTGGATGCACACCCACTTAGTTTCTTTTGTTTGAGCTTTCATACACTTATAGCTTTAGTGCATCCGTTGCATGGCAATCCCTACTCCTGGCATTGACATCAATTGATGGCCATCTCCATAGCCCGTTGATTAGCCTCGTTGATGTGAGACTTTCTCCTCTTTTTTGTCTTCCCACATAACCCCTATCATTATACCTTATTCCACCATAGTGCTATATCCATGGCTTGCGTTCATGTATTGCGTAAGAGTTGAAAAGGCTGAAGCGCGTTAAAAAGTATGAACCAATTGCTTGGCTAAAACCGGGTTTGTACATGATATGAATATTTTGTGTGGGGAAGATGGAGCTATGCCAGACTATATGATTTTGTAGGGATAACTTGCTTTGGCTATGTTATTTTGATAAGACATAATTTCTTGGTTAGCATGCTTGAAGTATTATTGTTTTTACGTCAAAATTAAACGTTTATCTTGAATCATATTAAATCTAAACATTCATGCCGTAATAAGAAGAATTACATTGAAATTATGCTAAGTAGCATTCCACATCAAAAATTCTGTTTTTATCATTTACCTACTCGAGGACGAGCAGGAATTAAGCTTGCGGATGCTTGATACGTCTCCAACGTATCTATAATTTTTGGTTGTTCCATGCTATATTATATTCTGTTTTGGATGTTTAATGGGCTTTATTATACACTTTTATATTATTTTGGGAATAACCTATTAACCGGAGGCCCAACCCAGAATTGCTGTTTTTTGCCGATTTCAGGGTTTCACAGAAAAAGAATATCAAACGGAGTCCAAACAGAATGAAACCTTCCGGAACGTGATTTTTGGAACGAACGTGATCCAGAGGACTTGGACCCTACGTCAAGAAAGCAATTAGGAGGGCACGAGGTAGGGGGGAGCGCCTACCCCCTGGGCACGCCCTCCACCCTCGTGGGGCCCATGTTGCGACACCGACGTACTTCTTCCTCCTATATATACCTACGTACCCCCAAACTACCAGACATGGAGCCAAAAACATAATTCCACTGCCACAACCTTCTGTACTCGTGAGATCCCATCTTGGGGCCTTTTCCGGAGCTCCGCCGGAGGGGGGCATTTATCACGGAGGGCTTCTGCATCAACACCATAGCCTCTTCGATGATGTGTGAGTAGTTTACCTCAGACCTCCGGGTCCATAGTTATTAGCTAGATGGCTTCTTCTCTCTCTTTGGTTCTCAATACAAAGTTCTCCACGATTCTCGTGGAGATCTACTCGATGTAATCTTCTTTTGCGGTGTGTTTGTTGAGACTGATGAATTGTGGGTTTACGATCAATTTTATCTATGAACAATATTTGAATCTTCTCTGAATTGTTTATGTATGATTGGTTATCTTTGCAAGTCTCTTCGAATTATTAGTTTGGTTTGGCCTACTAGATTGTTCTTTCTTGCAATGGGAGAAGTGCTTAGCTTTGGATTCAATCTTGCGGTGTCCTTTCCCAGCGACAGCAGGGGCAGCAAAGCACGTATTGTATTATTGCCATCGAGGATAACAAGATGGGGTTTATATCATATTGCATGAGTTTATCCCTCTACATCATGTCATCTTACTTAAAGCGTTACTCTGTTCTTTTGAACGTAATACTCTAGATGCATGCTGGATAGCGGTCGATGTGTGGAGTAATAGTAGTAGATGCAGGCAGGAGTCGGTCTACTTGTCGCAGACGTGATGCCTATATACATGATGATACCTAGATATTCTCATAACTATGCTCAATTATTGTCAATTGCTCAACATTAATTTGTTCACCCAGCGTAATACTTATGCTCTCGAGAGAAGCCACTAGTGAAACCTATGGCCCCCGGGTCTATTTTCCATCATATTAATCTTCCAACACTTAGCTATTTTTATTGCCTTTTATTTTACTTTCCATCTTTATCATAAAAATACCAAAAATATTATGTTATCATATCTATCAGATCTCACTTTCGTAAGTGATCGTGAAGGGATTGACAACCCCTTTATTGCATTGGTTGCGAGGATTTTATTTGTTTGTGTAGGTGCGACGGACTCGTGCGTGGCCTCCTACTGGATTGGTACCATGGTTCGCAAAAACTGAGGGAAACACTTACGCTGCTTTACTGCATCACCCTTTCCTCTTCAAGGGAAAACCAACCAGTGCTCAAGACGTAGCAAGAAGGATTTCTGGCGCCGTTGCCGGGGAGGCTTACGCAAAGTCAAGTTAAGATTTGGACTCCCGACAACTAGCCATTTCTGGCGCCGTTGCCGGGGAGTAACTCCATCTTTTTCAGCTCTGCTCGCTCACTTTTGAAAGGAAAGGAGACTGATCTTGATGCAAAAGTCAACATACCAAGTACCCATCACAAACCCTTATCTCCCGCATTACATTATTTGCCATTTGCCTCTCGTTTTCCTCTCCCCCACTTCACCCTTGCCGTTTTATTTGCCCTCTCTTTTTCGTTCGCCTCTTTTTCTTTGCTTGCTTCTTGCTTGCTCGTGTGTTGGATTGCTTGCTTGTCACGATGGCTCAAGATAATACTAAATTGTGTGACTTTACCAATACCAACAACAGTGATTTTCTTAGCACTCTGATTGCTCCTCTTACCGATACTGAATCTTGTGAAATCAATACTGCTTTATTGAATCTTGTCATGAAAGATCAATTCGCCGGCCTTCCTAGTGAAGATGCCGCTACCCATCTAAATAGCTTCGTTGATTTGTGTGATATGCAAAAGAAGAAAGATGTGGACAATGATATTGTTAAATTGAAGCTATTTCCTTTTTCGCTTAGAGATCGTCCTAAAGCTTGGTTTTCGTCTCTGCCTAAAAATAGTATTGATTCTTGGAATAAGTGCAAAGATGCTTTTATCTCTAAGTATTTTCCTCCCGCTAAGATCATCTCTCTTAGAAATGATATTATGAATTTCAAGCAACTTGATCATGAACATGTTGCACAAGCTTGGGAGAGGATGAAATTAATGATATATAATTGCCCTACACATGGTTTGAATTTATGGATGATTATACAACAATTTCATGCTGGATTAAATTTTGCTTCTAGAAATCTTTCAGATTCAGCCGCGGGAGGCACTTTTATGGAAATCACTTTAGGAGAAGCTACTAAACGCCTAGATAATATTATGGTTAATTATTCTCAATGGCACACCGAAAGATCCACTAATAAAAAGGTGCATGTGATAGAAGAAATTAATGTTTTGAGTGGAAAGATGGATGAACTTATGAAATTATTTGCTACTAAGAGTGTTTCTTCTGATCCTAATGATATGCCTTTGTCTACTTTGATTGAGAATAATAATGAATCTATGGATGTGAATTTTGTTGGTAGGAATAATTTTAGTAACAACGCGTATAGAGGAAACATTAATCCTAGGCCGTATCCTAGTAATTCCTCTAATAATTATGGTAATTCCTACAACAATTCTTATGGAAATTTTAATAAGATGCCCTCTGAATTTGAGACTAGTGTTAAGGAGTTAATGAATTCGCAAAAGAATTTCAATGCTTTGCTTGAAGAAAAATTGCTTAAAGTTGATGAATTGGCTAGGAATGCTGATAGAATTTCTCTTGATGTGGATTCCTTGAAACTTAGATCTATTCCACCTAAGCATGATATCAATGAGTCTCTCAAGGCCATGAGAATTTCCATTGATGAGTGCAAAGAAAGAACCGCTAGGATGCGTGCTAAGAAAGATTGTTTTGTGAAAGCGTGTTCTTCTAGTTTCTATGAAAATAAAGATGAAGATCTAAAAGTCATTGATGTGTCCCCTATTAAATCCTTGTTTCGCAATATGAATCTTGATAATGATGGAACTGAATATGATCCACCTTTACCTAGAAGGCGTTCCAAAAATTTGGAGTTTTTAGATCTTGATGCAAAAATTGGTAGAAGTGGGATTGAAGAGATCAAAACTCTAGATATTAATGAACCCACTATCTTGGATTTCAAGGAATTTAATTATGATAATTGCTCTTTGATAGATTGTATTTCCTTGTTGCAATCCGTGCTAAATTTCCACGTGCTTATAGTCAAAATAAAGCCTTTAGCAAACATATCGTTGATGCTTTGATGCAATCTTATGAAGAAAAACTTGAGTTGGAAGTTTCTATCCCTAGAAAATTTTATGATGAGTGGGAACCTACTATTAAAATTAAAATTAAACATCATGAATGCTATGCTTTGTGTGATTTGGGTGCTAGTGTTTCCACGATTCCAAAGACTTTGTGTGATTTGCTAGGTTTCCGTGATTTTGATGATTGTTCTTTAAACTTGCACCTTGCGGATTCCACTATTAAGAAACCTATGGGAATAATTAATGGTGTTCTTATTGTTGCAAATATTTACTATGTGCCCGTAGATTTTATTGTTCTTGATATAGATTGCAATCCTTTATGTCCTATTATTCTTGGTAGACCTTTCCTTAGAACGATTGGTGCATTTATTGATATGAAGGAAGGAAATATTAGATTCCAATTTCCGTTAAGGAAAGGCATGGAACACTTCCCTACAAAGAAAATAAAATTACCTTATGAATCTATTATGAGAGCCACTTATGGATTGCCTACCAAAGATGGTAATACCTAGATCTATCCTTGTTATTATGCCTAGCTAGGGGCGTTAAACGATAGCGCTTGTTGGGAGGCAACCCAATTTTATTTTTAGTTTTTTGCTTTTTGCTTATGTTTAGGAATAAATATTTGATATAGCCTCTGGTTAGATTTGTTTTTATGTTTTAATTAGTGTTTGTGCCAAGTTTAACCTATAGGATCTTCTTGGATGATAGTTATTTGATCTTGCTGGAAATTCCAGAAGCTTTCTGTTCACGAAAACAATTGTTAAAAATCACCAGAACGCGATAAAATATTGATTCCAATTGAAGCAGATCAATAAAAAAATTGTATAGGTCTTCCTATTTTGGTGGATTTTTTGGAGTTCCAGAAGTTTGCATTAGTTAAAGATTACTACAGACTGTTCTGTTTTTGACAGATTCTGTTTTTCGTGTGTTGTTTGCTTATTTTGCTGAATATATGGCTAGTAAATTAGTTTATAAACCATAGAGAACTCGGAATACAGTAGGTTTAACACCAATTTAAATAAAGAATGAGTTCATTACAGTACCTTGAAGTGGTGTTTTGTTTTCTTTCGCTAACGGAGCTCACGAGATTTTCTGCTGAGTTTTGTGTTGTGAAGTTTTCAAATTTTGGGTGAAAGATTTGATGGATTATGGAACAAGGAGTGGCAAGAGACTAAGCTTGGGTATTCCCATGGCACCCCAAGATAATCTAAGGACACCAAAAATCCAAAGCTTGGGGATGCCCCGAAAGGCATCCCCTCTTTCGTCTACTTCCATCGGTAACTTTACTTGGAGCTATATTTTTATTCACCACACGATATGTGTTTTGCTTGGAGCATCTTGTATTATTTGAGTCCTTGTTTTTTATTTTACCACAATCATCCTTGCTGTACACACCTTTTGAGAGAGTCACACATAAATTGGAACTTATTAGAATACTCTATGTGCTTCACTTATATTTTTTGAGCTATATAGTTTTGCTCTAGTGCTTCACTTATATCTTTTAGAGCACGGCGGTGGATTTGTTTTATAGAAACTATTGATCTCTCATGCTTCACTTATATTATTTTGAGAATCTTAAAACAGCATGGCAATTTATTTTAATTATAATATCATGAGAAATTTGATGCTTGATAATTGTTTTGAGATATAAAGGTGGTTATATCATAGTTGTGCTAGTTGAGCAATTGTGGAATTGAAAAATACGTGTGTTGGAGTTTGTGATTCCCGTAGCATGCACGTATGATGAACCGTTATGTAACAAAGTCGGAGCATGAGGTATTTATTGATTGTCATCCTTTGTGTGGCGGTCGGGATCGCGCGATGGTTAACTCCTACCAACCCTTCCCCTAGGAGCATGCGTAGTAGTACTTTGCTTCGAGGGCTAATAAATTTTCTTTATGACTAATGTGAGTCCATGGATTATACGCACACTTACCTTTCCGCAATTTTCTAGCCTCTTCGGTACCATGCATTGCCCTTTCTCACCTTGAGAGTTGGTGCAAACTTCGCCGGTGCATCCAAACCCCGTGATATGATACGCTCTATCACAAATAAACCTCCTTATATCTTCCCCAAAACAGCCACCCTACCTACCTATTATGGCATTTCCATAGCCATTCCGAGATATATTGCCATGCAGCTTTCTGTCGTTTCGTTTATCATGACACGCTCCATCATTGTCATATTGCTTTGCATGATCATGTAGTTGACATTGTATTTGTGGCAAAGCCACCATTCATAATTCTTTCATACATGTCGCTCTTGATTCATGGCATATCCCGGCACACCACCGGAGGCATCCACATAGAGTCATATTTTTTTCTAAGTATTGAGTTGTAGGTAAATAAAAGTGTGATGATCATCATTATTAGAGCATTGTCCCAAGTGAGGAAAGGATGATGGAGACTATGATTCCCCCACAAGTCGGGATGAGACTCCGGGCTAAAAAAAAGAGGCCATAAAAAAAGAGAGAAAGGGCCCAAATAATAAAAAAAATGAGAGTAAAAGAGAGAAGGGACAATGTTACTATCCTTTTACCACACTTGTGCTTCAAAGTAGCACCGTGATCTTCATGATAGAGAGTCTCTCATTTTGTCGCTTTCATATACTAGTGGGAAATTTCATTATAGAACTGGGCTTGTATAATCCAATGCTGGGCTTCCTCAAATGCCCGAGGTCTTCGTGAGCAAGCAAGTTGGATGCACACCCACTTAGTTTCTTTTGTTTGAGCTTTCATACACTTATAGCTCTAGTGCATCCGTTGCATGGCAATCCCTACTCCTTGCATTGACATCAATTGATGGGCATCTCCATAGTCCGTTGATTAGCCTCGTTGATGTGAGACCTTCTCCTCTTTTTTGTCTTCCCACATAACCCCTATCATTATACCTTATTCCACCATAGTGTTATATCCATGGCTTGCGCTCATGTAGTGCGTAAGAGTTGAAAAGGCTGAAGCGCATTAAAAAGTATGAACCAATTGCTTGGCTAAAACCGGGGTTGTACATGATCTGAATATTTTGTGTGGGGAAGATGGAGCATAGCCAGACTATATGATTTTGTAGGGATAACTTGCTTTGGCTATGTTATTTTGATAAGACATAATTGCTTGGTTAGCATGCTTGAAGTATTATTATTTTTATGTCAACATTAAACTTTTATCTTGAATCATATTAAATCTGAACATTCGTGCCACAATAAGAAGAATTACATTGAAATTATGCTAAGTAGCATTCCACATCAAAAATTCTGTTTTTTATCATTTACCTACTCAAGGACGAGCAGGAATTAAGCTTGGGGTTGCTTGATACGTCTCCAACGTATCTATAATTTTTGATTGTTCCATGCTATATTATATTCTGTTTTGGATGTTTAATGGGCTTTATTATACACTTTTATATTATTTTGGGACTAACCTATTAACCGGAGGCCCAGCCCAGAATTGATGTTTTTTGCCTATTTCAGAGTTTCGCAGAAAAAGAATATCAAACGGAGTCCAAACGGAATGAAACCTTCGGGAACGTGCTTTTTGGAACGAACGTGATCCAGAGGACTTGGACCCTACGTCAAGAAAGAAATTAGGAGGGCACGAGGTAGGGGGGCACGCCTACCCCCCTGGGCGCGCCCTCCACCCTCGTGGGGGGCACGTTGCTCCACCGACGTACTTCTTCCTCCTATATATACCTACATACCAACAAACTACCAGACACGGAGCCAAAAACCTAATTCCACCACCACAACCTTCTGTACTCGTGAGATCCCATCTTGGGGCCTTTTCCGGAGCTCCGCCGGAGGGGGCATTGATCACGGAGGGCTTCTACATCAACACCACAACCTCTCTGATGATGTGTGAGTAGTTTACCTTAGACCTTCGGGTCCATAGTTATTAGCTAGATGGCTTCTTCTCTCTCTTTGGTTCTCAATACAAAGTTCTCCAAGATTCTCGTGGATATCTACTCGATGTAATCTTCTTTTGCGGTGTGTTTGTTGAGACCGATGAATTGTGGGTTTATGATCAAGTTTATCTATGAACAATATTTGAATCTTCTCTGAATTATTTTATGTATGCTTGGTTATCTTTGCAAGTCTCTTTGAATTATCAGTTTGGTTTGGCCTACTAGATTGATCTTTCTTGCAATGGGAGAACTGCTTAGCTTTGGGTTCAATCTTGCGGTGTCCTTTCCCAGTGACAGCAGGGGCAGCAAGGCACGTATTGTATTGTTGCCATCGAGGATAACAAGATGGGGTTTATTTCATATTGCATGAGTTTATCCCTCTACATCATGTCATCTTACTTAAGGCGTTACTCTGTTCTTTTGAACTTAATACTCTAGATGCATGCTGGATAGCGGTCGATGTGTGGAGTAATAGTAGTAGATGCAGGCAGGAGTCGGTCTACTTTTCGTGGACGTGATGCCTATATACATGATCATACCTAGATATTCTCATAACTATGCTCAATTCTGTCAATTGCTCAACAGTAATTAGTTCACTCACCGTAATACTTATGCTCTCGAGAGAAGCCACTAGTGAAACCTATGGCCCCCAGGTCTATTTTCCATCATATTAATCTTCCAACACTTAGCTATTTTTATTGCCTTTTATTTTACTTTGCATCTTTATCATAAAAATACCAAAAATATTATCTTATCATATCTATCAGATCTCACTTTCGTAAGTGACCGTGAAGGGATTGACAACCCCTTTATTGCGTTGGTTGCGAGGATTTTATTTGTTTGTGTAGGTGCGAGGGACTCGTGCGTGGCCTCCTACTGGATTGATACCTTGGTTCTCAAAAACTGAGGGAAATACTTACGCTGCTTTACTGCATCACCCTTTCCTCTTCAAGGGAAAACCAACGTCGTGCTCAAGAAGTAGCAGGAGGCCGGCGCCAACCCCATCCATATTAGCGGCGACGGCGGCTAGACGTTGCAGCCCTGCTTCGAGCCCGGCGAGAGCTCGGGGGGACGTAGCTTCCGTCGCTCGTCTTCAGAGTCTCATAGAGCTTAGGAGAACCACTGGACTCCCATGAGTCACTACTGCTGGAGTAGCCACCGGTGGCGCGCGCGTCATCCTGGCGCTCCCCTCCAGGGAAACACTCCAGGCGGCGGCCCTCCGCGTCGAAGACCTTGAAGAGCAGCGTGGAGGCGCCGTCATACTCGATGTGGATTGCAAGGGCGCCCTCTGCACGACAAACCCGCGCGACCTCGCCCCAGCCGCGGGTCATGAAGATCTTGCCGGTGGACACCGCTTCGACCTCTGCTCCGGTCACTGGAGCATCGCAGTCGGCGTGCTGCAACCAAAGCTCGAGGGGCCCCCTCGGTGGCATCACGCCAGAGAAGAACCGCGGGAAGCGGATCCAAAAGCTTGGAGGCATCGGCGCCCATAGCACAAACTCGCGAGAGGAATCTGCGGCATGGATTCCAGGAGCAACGGCATGCATCGCCATCGCGCGGCGACCACGGGCGCGGCGCGGGCAGCGTCGCTCATCGCTCCCTCCTCCTGCGCCCCCGGCTTGGGCGTACAAGGGCAGCGGATACTGATACGTCTCCAACGTATCTATAATTTTTGATTTTTCCATGTTATATTTGTAACATCCCAAAATTCTAAATTTTGGAATGTTATATTAAATAGATAGATTTGATTGATTGTTTGATTGTTGTGTGATTGAGTGAGTGAATTCGAAACATTTTGAAAGTTAAATGAGAGGGAATAAAGGACTTTCCCAAACTTTCATTTTTGCTTTTATGATCTCCGTGAATTCAAATTCTTTTCACCACAAAACCCTAAAGAGAAGATGACATGACTTCTTCCATTTGTTTAAATGACAAGGGGTGTTGAAAATATTTGAATTTCATTTGAGAATATTTCCAATTCTGAAACTTTATGCAACTCAATGATTTTCACGAGCGAAGATAAAAGGACTTCTTCAAAACATATGAAATATGAGTTGGGAGTTTCAAAGGATCAAATTCAAAGTACACTTGGAAATTATTTTAATTCGGAGTTATTTGGGTTTTATTCAAATTATTTTTCTCCAAAAATATAATACATGGAAAATAGGGTAACATGATTCCCTACAACAGAAAATTGGAGAGAAATAAATTTGAAATCATTTTGGTATTTTTAAATGATTTTTATTGGATTTTATTAGAACAGTAGCACTCTTTGCTTTATTCAAATTTGTGTGAATTTTATTTGGCGTTGGAAAAATGTTCACGTTGTAGAAAATTTTTCTGAAAATTTGATATATTATATGCCTATGGTATTTTATTTTATTTTCTTTCGTTTTATTTTCTTGTCTGCAAAAGTATTTAAAAAAGGAAACCGCCGAACTGGGGCCGGCCCAGCCAACCAGGCCAGGCCAGCCGCAGCCCAGCAGCTCCCCACGCCCGAACCGGCTACGCCTCGCGCGCCCGCTCGCTCCCTCGCTCGCACGCCGCCACGCCCAGCCACCAACAGGTGGGACCCACCTGTCGGGTTCTTCCTCCCCAAGCCAAGCAGGAGTCCAGCTCTCGTACGCCGTCGCCGGCCGATGCCGTGTCCAGGCGGGACTCCTCTCCCTCTGCCCCTCGCGCAAGCCGGCCCCTCCTCCTATTTATACCGCCGCCCGGGCCCCGTTCCTCCTCCTTTGCCGCAAACCGCAGCCACCGCCGCCCTCGCCGGAGTTCCCGCCTCCGACGAGATCTGCCGCCGCCGCGCCCCGTTCCGTCACCCTCTCGACCTTCCCCTCCTTGCGACGCTTCTCCCAGACCCCGCGGCCACGCCGGAGGACCGCCGGAGCAGCCACCCCGACGCCGCTGCCGACTCCTTCTCCGGCGACGTCGACGCCCACCACCGCGGTAAGCCGCCGGTGCTCCTCGTCCGTCCGATCTAGGTTAGATGGATAGGATTAGATAAGTTCTTTTTTTTATTTGAATCGTTTTTTTAATTAGTGAACGTTCACTGCTTTGCCTTCGCAGCGAACGTTTTTAACCAATAGATTTCTGACACGTGGCCAGGGACCTAGGTGTAGATTTTATTTTCCAGTTCAGTCCCTGATTTTCAAAACACCACAACTTTTCAACCGTTAGTCCAAATTCAGTGAAACCAACGCCAATTTCTTCGTTATGATCCCCTCTATCCAGTAATCCAAATCAAACATGTTTTTGAAATTTTAAAATTTGAATTAGATCAGATTTGAATTAGAATCTTCTTTTGATCGTAACTTGAGTTTTGCAACTCCGATTTAGTTGATTCTTTTTGCAAATTAAAGCTCTTGACATAAACATTCTGATAAGGCCAAATTCACATAATTTTGGTACTGTTAGAAAATTTTTATGTTGCAAGAGTTATTTGCTTGGTTTTGATGTTTTCCGAATGTTCTTCTTGTTCTTTCTGATCTTTTGAGTGATTGCTTATGTGTGGTTACCATTGCTTGCTTACGATAGATTGACCGGAGTGTGACGAGTAGATCTATCCAGAGTATGAGTGCGAATCATCTTCATCAACATTGCAGGCAAGTTCACACTTTGATCATACCTCTTTACTACCCAGTTTTTATTGCATTAGATCAACCCTCAAACATTGCATGATTAGGATCTAATTAAATTGTGGGTATTGGGAAGTAGTTGAGGTAGTACCTATTGCCCTGTTTTAATATCAAACCTTTGGGAGTTACTTCTACGTTGCTCATATTGCTATGCTATGCTAGTAGACGTGGATTGGGTTTGAGTGTTACCATGACAGATGTGAGATTGTTAATTAATGGTTTACTTAAGGTGGCAACTAAAACTCACATCTGGGTGGATTGAGGTACCTGGGTATTCCAGGATTGCCTGTTTTTCTTTTGGACCGCCGCCCAGGCTCAAAGGGATCATAAGATTATTCATGCTAGAAACTTCCGTGTGCAGCCGCAAGCTATTATGGGCTCTAGCATAGTTGATTAAGTTGTGTGAACTCTTACAGTGGTAGACTAGCAGATGTAGGGGAAGTAGGTGTAACGGTCTACCCATTCGTAAGGCGCAAACACTTCTGAAAGACTGTGTCTCGGTCATCCGTTACTCAAACACCATGTAGTGCGAGTAATCCAACGGAGGAGATCGAGACTTGTGGGGAAAAGTGCACAAACCTCTGCAGAGTGTACAAACTAATCATGATTAGCCGTGTCCCCGGTTATGGACATCTTGAGTATCTAGTTCTTGGATTATCCCGTTGATCTCATAATGTTACTTTAATTAATCTTGTTGGGTTAATGATGATACTTAATTGGGATTGAGATGCTGTCAACCATCTCAATGTTTAACAACCACCATGATAGTTAAATAAAATTTATTCCTTTGCAGTAGGGAAAAATTGGCTTTTCGCAAAACATTATAACCATAGAGCTTTTCCACCAGCCATATATGCATGTAGTGATAGCCTTTGTTCATCATTTCTCTATGGTGTGAATTTGCCAGTACATTCAATGTACTGACCCTTTGTGGCTGCAACGTCTCATGTTGCAGGATATCTTACGACGAGTAAGTGATACGTTAGGGTTACGATTTCTACACTCAACTTTGCCGTTGGTGTTGATGGGAATCCACAACCTTGTTACTTCCGCTATTTGGATTGAGGTAATAGTATTTACGTTATTTATACATGTGATTTACCTCTGTTATAAATCCTCGAGTACTGTGTGTGTCAGCATACCGATCCAGGGATGACACTTAAGCACGGAGACTTGACCGTCTGAGGTCGGGTCGCTACAAGATGGTATCAGAGCACATGTTGACTGTAGGACGTGACCCTAGAAACTGGCAAGCCCATAGGAAGGATTTTCTCTAAAACTTTCTTTTCAAAAAGATCTTTTACCTCTCTTCTCTTCTGAGCTTATTCAAATATTCCCTTTAGTGAGACCATACCCCTTTTCCCTTTTGACCACTCGAAGATTCGACTGATGAGACCACTCCAAGAAGTACAAGATATCGGACAACCACGACCACTACGGAATGAAGGAGATTTTACCGTGCATCTGAATAATGGAAACTACAACTGTTGAAGACTCTGAAGACTAGGAGAATTGGAGACTCTGAAGAATTCTCAGATTTTTATGACCTAGGAAGGTTACCCTTATGGAACTTGGCAGACTATGGAAGATGTCAATACCCGAGATCAAGTTGTATCGGAGAAAGACCGGAGCATGGAGAGTTAAAAAAACTCAAAGTTCTGTCAAGGAAAACCCTAAGGCAGGAGATATCCACTATGGAGAGATAGCTCATGGAAATGACAAGGACAGAAACACGGCTATCCATGAAGTTATCACCTGCTTATGCTATTTTCACCGTGCTGAGTTAAGCATGCATATGCATGGAAGGATTGGATGGTAGAAGGCTGATGGAACACCTATCAGCAAGATGAAGTTTTAACCTTAGCCGGTGTATCACCAGGATCTGGAGTATTACGTCAAGAAGTTAAGATGGACCTGCAGGAAATAGTATTTGATAAGGAAGCGTTTCGTGAAGAACTCAGGACCTAGAAGTTGAAAGTAGCCAAGCTAGAGGAGCAAAACCTTGATACATCAAAGATACGTCAGTAACTGAAGGACAGTAGGATCATGTTTCATGTCAAGGATGTTGAAACCTGGAAGTTTGGAACGCAACTCCAGAAATATAAAGGACGTAACGAGAGACTTCGCGTCAACAGAGATGATCTGGCAAAAGAACTTGAGAAAGACAAGCATGATCAGAAGAAGCCATCGGAGACATGAACAAGACTTGAAGAGTTTGACGATTTTGAAGATTTATTGACCTTTAGAAGACCAAACCCCTGTTATATACCTACGTTAGATGCGACGGTTGTGAGTTGTCTTTTGTTTGATGTTTTTCCGACAGCCACAAATAAAATCTATCTTTTCAAAACCATTGTTTGTATTGTGTGCATCCCTCTCGATCTCTCTTATCCCACCCCAAAACCCATGGACCCAATAGAGGATGAATGAAGATGAGCTTATATTTCTGGACCGATGAGTCAATTGGAGACGGACCGATGGATTCAGAACATGGAGGATCACATGGAGAATAACCCTATAGCCGAAAGGATATGACCCAGCATGCTCTTGAGTGCTTTGAAAGAGGTGCACTACCTGGTAGAGGATGTACCAAACCATCAATGGATGGCAAGGAGTAACCACTTGGAAAGAATTTAAGTTGACTTTGCCAAAGTCTTGGCTTGTGTCCCAGAAATTGAGGCCTTATGGAAAGGATATGAAGAAACCTTGTGCATACAAGCTTTGTGGAGAAATAGGACACAACCATAAATAAAACAAGGATGAATACCCTCATAAGCGGAGGATTGCCAAAGGAGTGAGCCGAGGATCTCAGGGAACTTCGGTTGGAGATTGTTCCCAAAGGGTTTTGTTGCAGCAATGGAAGTTCAGTCTACATTGTTGGGAAGGATCCGTGAAGCTCAGAAGGATGACAAAGAGATTGCTGAGGTAAAAGTGAGGATGAGCAAAGGAAAGGCCAAAGGTTTTCGTAAGGATGAGCACGACACCTTATGGTTCGAGGACCGTGTATATGTGCCCAATAATGCAAAGATCAGGAAGTAAATACTTCAGGAGGCTCATGACTCACCATACTCGATTCGCCCTGGAAACACCAAGATGTATTTGGATTTGAAGGAGCGTTTCTGGTGGACTGGTATGAAGAAGGATATTGCGGAGTATGTAGTCGTAGGTGATGTATGCCAGAGAGTAAAGGCAGAGCATCAGAAGCCAGCAGGATTACTACAGCCTATGCCGATACCCGAATGGAAGTGGGATAAGCTTGGCATGGATTTCATTACCGGATTTCCCAGAACCCGATCGGGATATGATTCTATCTGGGTAGTAGTTGATTCGCTTGACCAAAGTGGCTCACTTTATCCCAGTGAAAACCACCTATACAAGTGCGAAGTTGGCCAAGATATATATGACCAGGATCGTATGTCTGCATGGAGTTCCGAGGACCATCGTATCAGATAGAGGAACACAGTTTACCTCAAAGTTTTGGAATCAGCTGCACCAGACTTTGGGTACTAGGCTAGAGTTCAGTACAGCCTTTCATCCGCAGACAGATGGATAGACCGAGAGAGTCAATCAGATTCTGGAGGACATGTTGAGAGCGTGTGCGCTAGATTATGGATCTAGTAGGGATGATAATCTACCTTACGCGGAGTTCTCATACAACAACAGTTACCAAGCCAGTTTGAAGATGGCCCCTTTTGAAGCTTTGTATGGGAGAAGGAGCCAGACACCGTTGATGCGGGATGAAGTTGGAGACCGTCAGTTGTTTGGACCAAATGTGATCAAGGAGTCAGAAGAGAATGTTAAGTTGATTCGAGATAGACTGAAGGTAGCTCAGTCCAGGCAGAAGAGTTATGCAGACTCAAAAACGCAAGGAGGTAGTCTATGAAATTGGAGACAGAGCATGTCTTCGTGTGTCCCCTCTGCGAGGAATTAAACGATTTGGAGTTAAGGGAAAGTTAGCCCCGAGATTTGTAGGACCATACCGAGTTTTGGAGCGTATGGGAGAAGTGGCCAACAAGTTGGAGTCACCCGAAGGACTGTCAGGAGTTCATGATGTGTTTCACGTTTCCCAGTTGAAGAAGTGCCATGCAGAGATGGCCAATATTCCCCTGTAAGGACGCTTGACCCTGGAAAGGATAATGATGTTCCACGAAGTGGAGTATGGACTTCATAAGTATAAGTTTTTATCTCGGTATGTGGGATATCCCCGAGGATGAAGAGATGAATTACTATTGGATATAAAGGAGGTATGATGTTGGAAATATGGATCAATGGAAATTCCATGATGAGTCTGAGTAATCATGTCCTAGTTTGGTGCCAATAGAAGGAAGGAAGACAGTACAATTGGATGGATTTAAGAATACTAGGAAGTTGGATGTTGGAATAAGGATCAGTTGCCCGATGATGAGTTCAAGGATTACAAGTGATGAGATGGGCCATAACCCACAGGCCCCAGGACCTGCCAAGAAGCAAGCACATTCTTGCTGAAGGAAAAACCCTGGAAGAAGTTACGATTTTATCGACAGACAATTTTATAGGAGTAACGCAAAACCTGAGAGTTGTGAAGGAACGATAGATGTTTGTTTGGCTTGCAGAATCCATGGATTTATCCGAACCTAGTTCGTCGACAAGATAAATTCTGCAATGCTTGTGAGGATGACCGAGTGTTAGAATGCGAGATTCGCTAAACCGTATACAAGGTAATGATTTGGGTGCGGGATGGATTGATCACCATACCGACTTACTCTTATTATTCGCCTTGCTATGTGGGATGGTAAATCTGAGTGACTTGCCTATAGCGGAGAGACGACGATCAAAACCTTGTTTGAACCTTAGAATGGTATAAGAATGTTTCCCTTGTACACGGCAGTTGTTGCCAATCATAGGTTATACGGTGAGGATCAACCCAGACCCATTTCCTGCAGGAGAAACCATAAATTGTTGACTACCAAGAGATATCGATAGTTGTTTAGTATTGGCGCCACACCCGTCAACTAAGAAGACCCAGTCACAGAAGAACCTTATCAAGATGAAAGGACAAAGGAATTGAGGAAAAGGTTACGCCACTACCGGAAGAGTCAGAGAAGAAATTTTCCCGAGAGTCTGAGAAGACCGACCCTGTCAAAGAATAAGGATGGAGTATATGAGTTTTGATGGAACTGTAACAATGCTTCTAAGGGTGGTAGCACCCGAGACCCCGGAGACGATCGATGGATTTTGAGAAGACCCCAAACCCTAACCTATTTCTTTCTAGCCTCTCCGAATCTCGAGGACGAGATTCATTTTAAGGGTGGTAGGTTTGTAACATCCCAAAATTCTAAATTTTGTAATGTTATATTAAATAGATAGATTTGATTGATTGTTTCATTGTTGTGTGATTGAGTGAGTGAATTCGAAACTTTTTGAAAGTTAAATGAGAGGGAATAAAAGGACTTTCCCAAACTTTCATTTTTAATTTTATGATCTCCATGAATTCAAATTCTTTTCACCACAAAACCCTGGAGAGAAGATGAGATGACTTCTTCCATTTGTTTAAATGACAAGGGGTGTTGAAAATATTTGAATTTCATTTGAGAATATTTCCAATTCTGAAACTTTATGCAACTCAATGATTTTCACGAGCGAAGATAAAATGACTTCTTCAAAACATATGAAATATGAGTTGGGAGTTTCAAAGGATCAAATTCAAAGTCCACTTGGAAATTATTTTAATTCGGAGTTATTTGGGTTTTATTCAAATTATTTTTCTCCAAAAATATAATACATGGAAAATAGGGTAACATGATTCCCTACAACAGAAAATTGGAGAGAAATAAATTTGAAATCATTTTGGTATTTTTAAAATGATTTTTATTGGATTTTATTAGAACAGTAGCACTCTTTGCTTTATTCAAATTTGTGTAAATTTTATTTGGCGTTGGAAAAATGTTCACGTTGTAGAAAATCTTTTTCTGAAAATTCCGATATATAATATGCCTATATTATATTTTGCTTCTATTTTCTTTTGTTTCATTTTAGTTTGTCTGTGTTTAAAAAAATAACTCTTCGAACAGTGCCCGACCGAAGCCCCGCACTGCTCTCTCCCTCTCTCTCTCCGCGCCAGGCCAGCCGGCCCAGCCCAGCAGCGGCCTGCACCCGCGCCCGAATCGCCTCTGTCTCGCTTGTCCGCTCGCACGCCGCTTCGCCCAGTCACCGACAGGTGCAGTCCACCTGTCGGGACCTTCTCCTACCCGCCGCCGGAGTCCGACTCCAGCACTCCTCGCCGGAGACGCCGTTTCCAGGCGGGACTCCTCTCCCTCTGCCCCTCGTGCAAGCCGACCCCCTCCTCCTATTTATACCGCCGCCCGGGCCCCGTTCCTCCTCCTTTGCCGCAAACCGCAGCCACCGCCGCCCTCGCCGGAGTTCCCGCCTCCGACGAGACCTGTCGCCGCCGCCGCGCCCCGTTCCGTCACCCTCAACCTCCGCCAACGCCGCCATCGCCTTCCCCTCCTTGCGCCGCTTCTCCCAGACCCCGCGGCCATGCCGGAGGACCGCCGGAGCAGCCACCCCGACGCCGCTGCCGACTCCTTCTCCGGCGACGTCGACGCCCACCACCGCGGTAAGCCGCCGGTGCTCCTCGTCCGTCCGATCTAGGTTAGATGGATAGGATTAGATTAGTTTTTTTTTATTCGAATCTTTTTTTTACTTAGTGAACGTTCACTGCTTTGCCTTCGCAGCGAACGGTTTTTAACCAATAGATTTCTGACACGTGGCCAGGGACCTAGGTGTAGATTTTATTTTTCAGTTCAGTCCCTGATTTTCAAAACACCACAACTTTTCAACCGTTAGTCCAAATTCAGTGAAACCAATGCCAATTTCTTCGTTATGATCCCCTCTATCCAGTAATCCAACTCAAACATGTTTTTGAAATTTTAAATTTGAATTAAACAGATTTGAATTGAATCTTCTTTTGATCGTAACTTGAGTTTCGTAACTCCGATTTAGTTGATTCTTTTTGCAAATTAAAGCTCTTGACCTAAACATTTCTGATAAGGCCAAATTCACATAATTTTGGTACTGTTAGAAATTGTTTTATGTTGCAAGAGTTATTTGCTTGGTTTTGATGTTTTCCGAAGTATCTTCTTCGTTCTTTCTGATCTTTTGAGTGATTGCTTATGTGTGGTTACCATTGCTTGCTTACGATAGATTGACCGGAGTGTGACGAGTAGAACTATCAGGAGTATTGAGTGCGAATCATCTTCATCAACATTGTAGGCAAGTTCACACTTTGATCATACCTCTTTACCACCCAGTTTTTATTGCATTAGATCAACCCTCAAACATTGCATGATTAGGATCTGATTAATATGTGGGTTTTGGGAAGTAGATGAGGTAGTACCTATTGCCCTGTTTATTATCAAACCTTTGGGAGTTACTTCTACGTTGCTTATATTGCTATGCTATGCTCGTAGACGTGGATTGGGTTTGAGTGAATTTCCATGACAGATGTGAGATTGTTAATTAATGGTTCAACTCAAGGTGGCTACTTAAATAAACATCTGGGTGGATTGAGGCACCTGGAGAACCCAGTGTTGCCTGTATTTTTGGATATCCCGGAGTACCCGTGTGATCATCCTATGGACCGCCACCCAGACTCAAAGGGATCATAAGATTATTCATGCTAGAAACTTCCGTGTGCAGCCACAAGCCATTATGGGCTCTGGCATAGTTGAGTAAGTTGTGTGAGCTCTTGAAGAGGTGGACTAGCAGATGTAGGGGGATTGTAGGTGTAACGGTCTGCCCAGAGTAGAGAGTAAATGCTTCTGAAAGACTGTGTCTCGATCATCCGTTTCTCAAACACCAAGTAGTGCGAGAAATCCAATGGAGGAGATCGAGTCTTGTGGGGAAAAGTGCGCAAACCTCTGCAGAGTGTACAAACTAATCATGATTAGCCGTGTCCCCGGTTATGGACATCTTGAGTATCTAGTTCCTGGATTATCATGTGTATCTCATCATGTTACTTAATTTAAATTTCATTTGGGTTTAATCACGTTCTTAATTGGGATTGAGTTGCAGGTATCTTCTCAATGTTTAACAACCACCATGATAGTTAAAAAATATTTATTCCTTTGTTGTAGGGAAAAATTGGCTTTTCGCAAAAACATGTTAACCATAGAGATTTTCCACCAGCCAAATATGCATATAGTGATAGTTATAATTCATCATTATCCTATGGTGTGAATTTGCCAGTACATTCAATGTACTGACCCTCTGTGGCTGCAACGTCTCATGTTGCGGGATATCTTATGACGAGTAAGTGATACGTTAGGGTTACGATTTCTACACTGAACTTTGCCATTGGTGTTGATGGGAATCCACAACCTTGTTACTTCCGCTATTTGGATTGAGGTAATAGTATTTACGTTATTTTGTACATGTGAATTACCTCTGTTATAAATCCTCGAGAACTGTGTGTGTCAGCATACCGATACAGGGATGACACTTAAGCACAGAGACTTGACCGCCTGAGGTCGGGTCGCTACAATATTATATTCTGTTTTGGACATTATTGGGCTTTATTATACACTTTTATATTTATTTTGGGACTAACATATTAACCGGAGGCCCATCCCAGAATTGCTGTTTTTTGCCTATTTGAGAGTTCCGCAGAAAAAGAATATCAAACGGAGTCCAAACGGAATGAAACCTTCGGGAACGTGATTTTCGGAACGAACGTGATCCAGAGGACTTGGACCCTACGTCAAGACATCAACCAGGAGGCCACGAGGTAGGGGGGCGCACCTACCTCCCTGGGCGCGCCCTCCACCCTCGTGGGCCCCTGTTGCTCCACCGACGTACTACTTCCTCCTATATATACCTACGTACCCCCAAACTACCAGATACGGAGCCAAAAACCTAATTCCACCGCCGCAACCTTCTGTACCCGTGAGATCCCATCTTGGGGCCTGTTCTGGAGCTCCGCCGGAGGGGGCATCGATCATGGAGGGCTTCTACAACAACACCATAGCCTCTCCGATGATGTCTGAGTAGTTTACCTCAGACCTTCGGGTCCATAGTTATTAGCTAGATGGCTTCTTCTCTCTTTTTGGATCTCAATACAATGTTCTCCCCCTCTCTCGTGGAGATCTATTCGATGTAATCTTCTTTTGCGGTGTGTTTGTTGAGACCGATGAATTGTGGGTTTATGATCAAGTTTATCTATGAACAATATTTGAATCTTCTGAATTCTTTTATGTATGATTGGTTATCTTTGCAAGTCTCTTCGAATTATCAGTTTGGTTTGGCCTACTAGATTGATCTTTCTTGCAATGGGAGAAGTGCTTAGCTTTGGGTTCAATCTTGCGGTGTCCTTTCCCAGTGACAGTAGGGGCAGCAAGGCACGTATTGTATTGTTGCCATCGAGGATAACAAGATGGGGTTTATATCATATTGCATGAGTTTATCCCTCTACATCATGTCATCTTGCTTAAAGTGTTACTCTGTTCTTATGAACTTAATACTCTAGATGCATGCTGGATAGCGGTCGATGTGTGGAGTAATAGTAGTAGATGCAGGCAGGAGTCGGTCTACTTGTCTCGGACGTGATGCCTATATACATGATCATACCTAGATATTCTCATAACTATGCTCAATTCTGTCAATTGCTCAATAGTAATTTGTTCACCCACCGTAATACTTATGCTCTTGAGAGAAGCCACTAGTGAAACCTATGGCCCCGGGGTCTATTTTCCATCATATTAATCTTCCAACACTTAGTTATTTTTATTGCTTACTATTTTACTTTGCATCTTTATCATACAAATACCAAAAATATTATCTTTTCATATCTATCAGATCTCACTCTCGTAAGTGACCGTGAAGGGATTGACAACCGCTTATCGCGTTGGTTGGGAGGATTTATTTGTTTGTGTAGGTGCGAGGGACCCGTGCGTGGCCTCCTACTGGATTGATACCATGGTTCTCAAAACTGAGGGAAATACTTACGCTACTTTGCTGCATCACCCTTTCCTCTTCAAGGGAAATCAACGCAGTGCTCAAGAGGTAGCAAGAAGGATTTCTGGCGCTGTTGCCGGGGAGGGCTACGCAAAGTCAAGTCATGATTTGACTCCCGCCAACGAGCCATTTCTGGCGCCGTTGCTGGGGAGTCTACGCAAAAGTCAACATACCAAGTACCCATCACAAACTGTTATCTCCCGCATTATATTATTTGCCATTTGCCTCTCGTTTTCCTCTCCCCCACTTCACCCTTGCCGTTTTATTTGCCCTCTCTTTCTCGTTCGCCTCTTTTTCGCTTGCTTGGTCATTTTGGCTTGTCCTCTGTCTTCTCCGTTGTCTCCTGAAAATGAAGTTTTAAATTTTAAGCAAAGGGAGGGGGAAAATCTGAAAGATGCTTGGTATAGAATTTGCAATGCCCAAACTAGATCTACCAGGAAGCAATCTACTTCTGTTCTTCTTCGCAATTTTTATGTAGGCGCTACTCCTTGGTACAGATATATCCTTGATACCATTACCGGAGGGAATTTCTTGGGTAGCCATACTTTTGATTCTTATAATGCTATGATAGATTTATTTGGCTCACCACCTCTTCTCGTTAATGGAACCATGTTAACTTTGGAGCATGTAATGCAAAGACTTGAAATTATTGAAAATAAAGTTGCTACCGTAGAGTTAATCTAAAATTTGGATAAAAATATCCACAACCAAATTGCCCAATATGGATCTAAAGTAGGAGTCACTTTGAAAAATATTAAGGAGAAGGAACCCATAGTTAATGAAAGAATAAATCAGGATTCCACTAGAATCGATAAACTTGAGGGTATCATTACCAACTTGGGAACCGCCTTTTCTTCCATAAAGAATACCCCAAGTCCTCCAACGTAAATTCCCAAGCTTATGTATGTTCCTAAAAATAAGGGTGAATCCTCTAGTAAGGAAACTGCGGATCTCAAATCTATAAGTATTCATCCCAATCTTTTCGCTATCATTAAGGAACCATTTACTACAAATGAATTTTGCGGTTATGTTCCTAGAAGTTTGATGATTAATAAAAAGAAAGAAACTCTTAAGGATGATAGATTTCTCACTGAAGAATTGCCCACCAAAGATGGCAATACCTAGATCTATCCTTGCTTTTATGCCTAGCTAGGGGCGTTAAACGATAGCGTTTGTTGGGAGGCAACCCAATTTTATTTTTAGTTTTTTGCTTTTTGCTTATGTTTAGGAATAAATGTTTGATCTAGCCTCTGGTTATATGTGTTTTTATGTTTTAATTAGTGTTTGTGCCAAGTTTAACCTATAGGATCTTCTTGGATGATAGTTATTTGATCTTGCTGTAAATTCCAGAAACTTTTTGTTCGTGAAAATAATTGTTAAAAATCACCAGAACGTGATAAAATATTTATTCCAATTTATTCTGATCAATAAATAAATTGTCTAGGTCGTCCTATTTTGGCTGAATTTTTGGAGTTCCAGAAGTTTGCGTTAGTTACAGATTACTACAGATGGTTCTGTTTTTGACAGATTCTGTTTTTCGTGTGTTGTTTGCTTATTTTGATGAATCTATCGCTAGTAAAATAGTTTATAAACCATAGAGAAGTTGTAATACAGTAGGTTTAACACCAATATAAATAAAGAATGAGTTCATTACAGTACCTTGAAGTGGTCTTTTGTTTTCTTTCGCTAACGGAGCTTACGAGATTTTCTGCTGAGTTTTGTGTTGTGATGTTTTCAAGTTTTGGGGTGAAAGATTTGATGGATTATGGAACAAGGAGTGGCAAGAGTCTAAGCTAGGGTATTCCCATGGCACCCCAAAATAATCTAAGGACACCAAAAAGCCAAAGCTTGGGGATGCCCCGGAAGGCATCCCCTCTTACGTCTACATCCATCGGTAACTTTACTTGGAGCTATATTTTTATTCACCACATGATATGTGTTTTGCTTGGAGCGTCTTGTATTATTTGAGTCTTTAATTTTTAGTTTACCACAATCATACTTGCTGTACACACCTTTTGAGAGAGTCACACTTGATTCGGAATTTATTAGAATACTCTATGTGCTTCACTTATATTTTTTGAGCTATATAGTTTTGCTCTAGTGCTTCACTTATATCTTTTAGAGCACGGTGGTGGATTTGTGTATAGAAACTATTGATCTCTCATGCTTCACTTATATTATTTTGAGTGTCTTAAAATAGCATGGCAATTTGCTTAAAATAATATCATGAGAAATTTGATACTTGGTAATTGTTCTGAGATATAAAGGTAGTAATATCATAGTTGTGCTAGTTGAGTAATTGTGGAATTGAAAATACTTGTGTTGGAGTTTGTGATTCCCGTAGCATGCATGTATGGTGAACCGTTATGTAACGAAGTCGGAGCATGAAGTATTTGTTGATTGTCTCCCTTTGTGTGGCAGTCGGGATCGCGCGATGGTTAACTCCTACCAACCCTTCCCCTAGGAGCATGCGTAGTAGTACTTTGCTTCGAGGGCTAATAAATTTTTGCAATAAGTATATGAGTTCTTTATGACTAGTGTGGGTCCATGGATTATATGCACACTTACCTTTCCGCAATTTTCTAGCCTCTTCGGTACCGCGCATTACCCTTTCTCACCTTGAGAGTTGGTGCAAACTTCGCCGGTGCATCCAAACCCCGTGATAAGATATGCTCTATCACACATAAACCTCCTTATATCTTCCTCAAAACAGCCACCATACCTATCTATCATGGCATTTCCATAGCAATTCCGAGATATATTGCCACGTAACTTTCCACTGTTTCATTTATCATGACACGCTCCATTATTGTCATATTGCTTTGCATGATCATGTAGTTGACATTGTATTTGTGGCAAAGCCACCGTTCATAATTCTTTATACACGTCGCTCTTGATTCATTGCATATCCCGGTACACTGCCGGAGGCATTCATATAGAGTCATATTTTGTTCTAAGTATTTAGTTGTAATTCATGAGTTGTAAGTCAATAAAAGTGTGATGATCATCATTATTAGAGCATTGTCCCAAGTGAGGAAAGGATGATGGAGACAATGATTCCCCCATAAGTCGGGATGAGATTCCGGACTAAACAAAAAAAAGAGGCCATAAAAAAGAGAAAAGGCCCAAATAAAAAAATAAATAAAATGTGAGAAAAAGAGAGAAGGGATAATGTTACTATCCATTTACCACACTTGTGCTTCAAAGTAGCACCGTGATCTTCATAATAGAGAGTCTCTCATTTTGTCACTTTCATATACTAGTGGGAAATTTCATTATAGAACTTGGCTTGTATATTCCAATGATGGGCTTCCTCAAATGCTCGAGGTCTTCGTGAGCAAGCAAGTTGCATGCACACCCGCTTAGTTTCTTTTTGAGCTTTCATACACTTATAGCTCTAGTGCATCCGTTGCATGGCAATCCCTACTCCTCGCATTAACATCAATTGATGGGCATCTCCATAGCCCGTTGATTAGCCTCGTTGATGTGATACTTTCTCCTTTTTTTGTCTTCCCACATAACCCATTATACCTTATTCCATCATAGTGCTATATCCATGGCTTGCGCTCATGTATTGCGTAAGAGTTGAAAAGGCTAAAGCGCGTTAAAAGTATGAACCAATTGCTTGGCCAAAACCGGGGTCATACATGATATGAATATTTTGTGTGGGGAAGATGGAGCATAGCCAGACTATATGATTTTGTAGGGATGACTTGCTTTGGCTATGTTATTTTGATAAGACATAATTGCTTAGTTAGTATGCTTGAAGTATTATTTTTTTTATGTCAACATTAAACTTTTATCTTGAATCCTTTCAAATCTGAACATTCATGCCACAATAGGAAGAATTATATTGAAATTATGCCAAGTAGCATTCCACATCAAAAATTCTATTTTTATCATTTACCTACTCGAGGACGAGCATGAATTAAGCTTGGGGATGCTTGATACGTCTCCAACGTATCTATAATTTTTGATTGTTCCATGCTATATTATATTCTGTTTTGGACATTATTGGGCTTTATTATACACTTTTATATTATTTTTGGGACTAACCTATTAACCTGAGGCCCAGCCCAGAATTGCTCTTTTTGCCTATTTCAGAGTTTCGCAGAAAAAGAATATCAAACGGAGTCCAAACAGAATGAAACTTTCGGGAACATGATTTTCGGAACGAACGTGATCCAGAGGACTTGGACCCTACGTCAAGACATCAACCAGGAGGCCACGAGGTAGGGGGCGCGCCTACCCCCCTGGGCGCACCCTCCACCCTCGTAGGCCCCCTGTTGCTCCACCGATGTACTCCTTCCTCCTATATATACCTACGTACCCCCAAACTACCAGATACGGAGCCAAAAACCTAATTCCACCGCCGCAACCTTCTGTACCCATGAGATTCCATCCTGGGGCCTATTCGGAGCTCCGCCGGAGGGGGCATCGATCACGGAGGGCTTGTACATCAACACCATAGCCTCTCCGATGATGTGTGAGTAGTTTACCTCAGACCTTCGGGTCCATAGTTATTAGCTAGATGGCTTCTTCTCTCTTTTTGGATCTCAATACAATGTTCTCCCCCTCTCTCGTGGAGATCTATTCGATGCAATCTTCTTTTGCGGTGTGTTTGTTGAGACCGATGAATTGTGGGTTTATGATCAAGTTTATCTATGAACAATATGTGAATCTTCTGAATTCTTTTATGTATGATTGGTTATCTTTGCAAGTCTCTTCGAATTATCAGTTTGGTTTGGCCTACTAGATTGATCTTTCTTGCAATAGGAGAAGTGCTTAGCTTTGGGTTCAATCTTGCGGTGTCCTTTCCCAGTGACAGTAGGGGCAGCAAGGCACGTATTGTATTGTTTCCATCGAGGATAACAAGATGGGGTTTATATCATATTGCATGAATTTATCCCTCTACATCATGTCATCTTGCTTAAAGCGTTACTCTGTTCTTCTGAACTTAATACTCTAGATGCATGCTGGATAGCGGTCGATGTGTGGAGTAATAGTAGTAGATGCAGGCAGGAGTCAGTCTACTTGTCTCGGACGTGATGCCTATATACATGATCATACCTAGATATTCTCATAACTATGCTCAATTCTGTCAATTGCTCAACAGTAATTTGTTCACCCACCGTAATACTTATGCTCTTGAGAGAAGCCACTAGTGAAACCTATGGCCCCCGGGTCTATTTTCCATCATATTAATCTTCCAACACTTAGTTATTTTTATTGCTTACTATTTTACTTTGCATCTTTATCATAAAAATACCAAAAATATTATCTTATCGTATCTATCAGATCTCACTCTCGTAAGCGACCGTGAAGGGATTGACAATCCCATATCGCGTTGGTTGCGAGGATTGATTTGTTTGTGTAGGTGCGAGGGACTCCTGGCTGGCCTCCTACTGGATTGATACCTTGGTTCTCAAAACTGAGGGAAATACTTACGCTACTTTGCTCCATCACCCTTTCCTCTTCAAGGGAAAACCAACGCAGTGCTCAAGAGGTAGCAAGAAGGATTTCTGGCGCCGTTGCCGGGGAGGCTTAGGCAAAGTCAAGTTAAGATTTGGACTCTCGACAACTAGCCATTTCTGGCGCCGTTGCCGGGGAGTCTACGCAAAAGTCAACATACCAAGTATCCATCACAAACCCTTACCTCCCGCATTACATTATTTGCCATTTGCCTCTCGTTTTCCTCTCCCCCACTTCACCCTTGCCGTTTTATTTGCCCTCTCTTTTCCGTTCGCCTCTTTTTTTGCTTGCTTCATGTTTGCTCGTGTGTTGGATTGCTTGCTTGTCATGATGGCTCAAGATAATACTAAATTGTGTGACTTTACCAATACCAACAACAATGATTTTCTTAGCACTCTGATTGCTCCTCTTACCGATACTGAATCTTGTGAAATCAATACTGCTTTATTGAATCTTGTCATGAAAGATCAATTTGCCGTCCTTCTTAGTGAAGATGCCGCTACCCATCTAAATAGCTTCGTTGATTTGTGTGATATGCAAAAGAAGAAAGATGTGGACAATGATATTGTTAAATTTAAGCTATTTCCTTTTTCACTTAGAGATCGTGCTAAAGCTTGGTTTTCGTCTCTGCCTAAAAATAGTATTGATTCTTGGAATAAGTGCAAAGATTCTTTTATCTCTAAGTATTTTCCTCCCGCTAAGATCATCTCTCTTAGAAATGATATTATGAATTTTAAGCAACTTGATCATGAACATGTTGCACAAGCTTGGGAGAGGATGAAATTAATGATACATAATTGCTCTACACATGGTTTGAGTTTATGGATGATTATACAAAAAATTTATGCCGGATTAAATTTTGCTTCTAGAAATCGTTTAGATTCGGCCACGGGAGTCACTTTTATGGAAATCACTTTAGGAGAAGCTACTAAACTACTAGATAATATTATGGTTAATTATTCTCAATGGCACACCGAAAGATCCACTAATAAAAAGGTGCATGCGATAGAAGAAATTAATGTTTTGAGTGGAAAGATGGATGAACTTATGAAATTATTCGCTACTAAGAGTGTTTCTTCTGATCCTAATTATATTCCTTTGTCTACTTTGATTGAGAATAATAATGAATCTATGGATGTGAATTTTGTTGGTAGGAATAATTTTGGTAACAACGCGTATAGAGGAAACTTTAATCCTAGGCCGTATCCTAGTAATTCCTCTAATAATTATGGTAATTCCTACAACAATTCTTATGGAAATTTTAATAAGATGCCCTCTGAATTTGGGACTAGTGTTAAGGAGTTAATGAATTCGCAAAAGAATTTCAATGCTTTGCTTGAAGAAAAATTGCTTAAAGTTGATGAATTGGCTAGGAATGTTGATAGAATTTCTCTTGATGTGGATTCCTTGAAACTTAGATCTATTCCACCTAAGCATGATATCAATGAGTATCTCAAGGCCATGAGAATTTCCATTGATGAGTGCAAAGAAAGAACCGCTAGGATGCGTGCTAAGAAAGATTCTTTTGTGAAAGCGTGTTCTTCTACTTTCTATGAAAATAAAGATGAAGATCTAAAAGTCATTGATGTGTCCCCTATTAAATCTTTGTTTTGCAATATGAATCTTGATAATGATGGAACTGAATATGATCCACCTTTACCTAAAAGGCGTTCCAAAAATTTGGAGTTTTTAGATTTGATGCAAAAATTGGTAGAAGTGGGATTGAAGAGATCAAAAACTCTAGATATTAATGAACCCGCTATCTTGGATTTCAAGGAATTTAATTATGATAATTGCTCTTTGATAGATTGTATTTCCTTGTTGCAATCCATGCTAAATTCTCCACATGCTTATAGTCAAAATAAAGCCTTTACCAAACATATCGTTGATGCTTTGATGCAGTCTTATGAAGAAAAACTTGAGTCGGAAGTTTCTATCCCTAGAAAACTTTATGATGAGTGGGAACCTACTATTAAAATTAAAATTAAACATCATGAATGCTATGCTTTCTGTGATTTGGGTGCTAGTGTTTCCACAATTCCAAAGACTTTGTGTGATTTGCTAGGTTTCCGTGATTTTGATGATTGTTCTTTAAACTTGCACCTTGTGGATTCCACTATTAAGAAACCTATGGGAATAATTAACGATGTTCTTATTGTTGCAAATAGGATCTATGTGCCCGTAGATTTTATTGTTCTTGATATAGATTGGAATCCTTTATGTCCTATTATTCTTGGTAGACCATTCCTTATTACGATTGGTGCAATTATTGATATGAAGGAAGGAAATATTACATTCCAATTTCCGTTAAGGAAAGGCATGGAACACTTCCCTAGAAAGAAAATAAAATTACCTTATGAATCTATTATGAGAGCCACTTATGGATTGCCTACCAAAGATGGCAATACCTAGATCTATCCTTGCTATTATGCCTAGCTAGGGGCGTTAAACGATAGCGCTTGTTGGGAGGCAACCCAATTGTATTTTTAGTTTTTTGCTTTTTGCTTCTGTTTAGGAATAAATATTTGATCTAGCCTCTGGTTAGATTTGTTTTTATGTTTTAATTAGTGTTTGTGCCAAGTTTAACCTATAGGATCTTCTTGGATGATAGTTATTTGATCTTGCTGAAAATTCCAGAAAGTTTCTGTTCACGAAAACAATTGTTAAACATCACCAGAACGTGATAAAATATTGATTCCAATTGCAGAAGATCAATAAAGAAATTGTCTAGGTCTTCCTATTTTGGTAGATTTTTTGGAGTACCAGAAGTTTGCGTTAGTTACAGATTACTACAGCCTGTTCTGTTTTTGACAGATTCTGTTTTTCGTGTGTTGTTTGCTTATTTTGATGAATCTATGTCTAGTAAAATAGTTTATAAACCATAGAGAAGTCGGAATACAGTAGGTTTAACACCAATATAAATAAAGAATGAGTTCATTACAGTACCTTGAAGTGGTGTTTTCTTTTCTTTCGCTAACGGGGCTCATGAGATTTTCTGCTGAGTTTTGTGTTGTGAAGTTTTCAAGTTTTGGGTGAAAGATTTGATGGATTATGGAACAAGGAGTGGCAAGAGTCTAAGCTAGGGTATTCCCATGGAACCCCAAAATAATCTAAGGAGACCAAAAAGACAAAGCTTGGGGATGCCCCGGAAGGCATCCCCTCTTTCGTCTACTTCCATCGGTAACTTTACTTGGAGCTATATTTTTATTCACCACATGATATGTGCTTTGCTTGGAGCGTCTTGTATTATTTGAGTCTTTATTTGTTAGTTTACCACAATCATCCTTTCTGTACACACCTTTCGAGAGAGTCACACATAAATTGGAACTTATTAGAATACTCTATGTGCTTCACTTATATTTTTTGAGCTATATAGTTTTGCTCTAGTGCTTCACTTATATCTTTTAGAGCACGGCGGTGGATTTGTTTTATAGAAATTATTGATCTCTCATGCTTCACTTATATTATTTTGAGAATATTAAAATAGCATGGCAATTTGCTTTAATTATAATATCATGAGAAATTTGATGCTTGATAATTGTTTTAAGATATAAAGGTGGTAATATCATAGTTGTGCTAGTTGAGTAATTGTGGAATTGAAAAATACTTGTGTTGGAGTTTGTGATTCCCGTAGCATGCACGTATGGTGAACCGTTATGTAACAAAGTCGGAGCATGAGGTATTTATTGATTGTCATCCTTTGTGTGGCGGTCGGGATCGCGCGATGGTTAACTCCTACCAACCCTTCCCCTAGGAGCACGCGTAGTACTACTTTGCTTCGAGGGCTAATAATTTTTTGCAATAAGTATATGAGTTCTTTATGACTAATGTGAGTCCATAGATTATACGCACACTTACCTTTCCGCAATTTTCTAGCCTCTTCGGTACCATGCATTGCCCTTTCTCCCCTTGAGAGTTGGTGCAAACTTCGCCGGTACATCCAAACCCCGTGATATGATACGCTCTATCACACATAAACCTCCTTATATCTTACCCAAAACAGCCACCATACCTACCTATTATGGCATTTCCATAGCCATTCCGAGATATATTGCCATGCAACTTTCCATCGTTTCGTTTATCATGACACGCTCCATCATTGTCATATTGCTTTGCATGATCATGTAGTTGACATTGTATTTGTGGCAAAGCCACCATTCATAATTCTTTCATACATGTTGCTCTTGATTCATTGCATATCCCGGTACACTGCCAGAGGCATCCACATAGAGTCATATATTGTTCTAAGTATTGAGTTGTAATTCATGAGTTGTAGGTAAATAAAAGTGTGATGATCATCATTATTAGAGCATTGTCCCAAGTGAGGAAAGGATGATGGAGGCTATGATTCCCCCACAAGTCGGGATGAGACTCCGGACTAAAAAAAGAGGCCATAAAAAAAGAGAGAAAGGGCCCAAATAATAAAAAAATGAGAGAAAAAGAGAGACGGGACAATGTTACTATTCTTTTACCACACTTGTGCTCCAAAGTAGCACCATGATCTTCATGATAGAAAGTCTCTCATTTTGTCGCTTTCATATACTAGTGGGAAATTTTATTATAAAACTTGGCTTGTATATTCCAATGATGGGATTCCTCAAATGCCCGAGGTCTTCGTGAGCATGCAAGTTGGATGCACACCCACTTAGTTTCTTTTGTTTGAGCTTTCATACACTTATAGCTCTAGTGCATCCGTTGCATGGCAATCCCTACTCCTTGCATTGACATCAATTAATGGGCATGTCCATAGCCCGTTGATTAGCCTCATTGATGTGAGACTTTCTCCTCTTTTTTGTCTTCCCACATAACCCCTATCATTATACCTTATTCCACCATAGTGCTATATCCATGGCTTGCGCTCATGTATTGCGTAAGAGTTGAAAAGGCTGAAGCGCGTTAAAAAGTATGAACCAATTGCTTGGCTAAAACCGGGGTTGTACATGATATGAATATTTTGTGTGGGGAATATGGAGCATAGCCAGACTATATGATTTTGTAGGGATAACTTGCTTTGGCTATGTTATTTTGATAAGACATAATTGCTTGGTTAGCATGCTTGAAGTATTATTGTTTTTATGTCAACATTAAACTTTTATCTTGGATCATATTAAATCTGAACATTCGTGCCACAATAAGAAGAATTACATTGAAATTATGCTAAGTAGCATTCCACATCAAAAATTCTGTTTTTATCATTTACCTACTCAAGGACGAGCAGGAATTAAGCTTGGGGATGCTTGATACGTCTCCAACGTATATATAATTTTTGATTGTTCCATGCTATATTTTATTCTGTTTTGGATGTTTAATGGGCTTTATTATACACTTTTATATTATTTTGGGACTAACCTATTAACCGGAGGCCCAGCCCAGAATTGCTATTTTTTGCCTATTTCAGAATTTCGCAGAAAAAGAATATCAAACGGAGTCCGCACGGAATGAAACCTTCGTTAACGTGATTTGTGGAACGAACGTGATCCAGAGGACTTGGACCCTACGTCAAGAAAGCAATTAGGAGGGAACGAGGTAGGGGGCGCGCCTACCCCCCAGGGCGCGCCCTCCACCCTCGTGGGGCCCATGTTGCTCCACCGACGTTATTCTTGCTCCTATATATACCTACGTACCCCCAAACTACCAGACACGGAGCCAAAAACCTAATTCCACCGCCACAACCTTCTGTACTCGTGAGATCCCATCTTGGGGCCTTTTCCGGAGCTCCGCCGGAGGGGGCATTGATCACGGAGAGATTCTACATCAACACCATAGCCTCTCCGATGATGTGTGAGTAGTTTACCTCAGACCTTCGGGTCCATAGTTATTAGCTAGATGGCTTCTTCTCTCTCTTTGGTTCTCAATACAAAGTTCTCCACGATTCTCATGGAGATCTACTCGGTGTAATCTTCTTTTGCGGTGTGTTTGTTGAGACCGATGAATTGTGGGTTTATGATCAAGTTTATCTATGAACAATATTTGAATCTTCTCTGAATTCTATTATGTATGATTGGTTATCTTTGCAAGTCTCTTTGAATTATCAGTTTGATTTGGCCTACTAGATTGATCTTTCTAACAATAGGAGAAGTGCTTAGCTTTGGGTTCAATCTTGCGGTGTCCTTTCCCAGTGACAGTAGGGGCAGCAAGGCACGTATTCTATTTTTGCCATCGAGGATAACAAGATGGGGTTTATATCATATTGCATGAATTTATCCCTCTACATCATGTCATCTTGCTTAAAGCGTTACTCTGTTCTTATGAACTTAATACTCTAGATGCATGCTGGATAGCGGTCGATGTGTGGAGTAATAGTAGTAGATGCAGGCAAGAGTCGGTCTACTTGTCTCGGATGTGATGCCTATATACATGATCATACCTAGATATTCTCATAACTATGTTCAATTCTGTCAATTGCTCAACAGTAATTTGTTCACCCACCGTAATACTTATGCTCTTGAGAGAAGCCACTAGTGAAACCTATGGCCCCCGGGTCTATTTTTCATCATATTAATCTTCCAACACTTAGTTATTTTTATTGCTTACTATTTTACTTTGCATCTTTATCATAAAAATACTAAAAATATTATCTTATCATATCTATCAGATCTCACTCTCGTAAGTGACCGTGAAAGGATTGACAACCCCTTATCGCGTGGGTTGCGAGGATTTATTTGTTTTTGTAGGTGCGAGGGACTCGTGCGTGGCCTTCTACTGGATTGATACCTTTGTTCTCAAAACTGAGGGAAATACTTACGCTACTTTGCTGCATCACCCTTTCCTCTTCAAGGGAAAACCAATGCAGTGCTCAAGAGGTAGCAACAAGGATTTATGGCGCCGTTGCCGGGGAGGCCTACGCAAAGTCCAGTCAAGATTTGACTCCCGCCAACGAGCCATTTCTGGCGCCGTTGCCGGGGAGTCTACGCAAAAGTCAACATACCAAGTACCCATCACAAACCGTTATCTCCCGCATTACATTATTTGCCATTTGCCTCTCGTTTTCCTCTCCCCCACTTCACCCTTGCCGTTTTATTTGCCCTCTCTTTCTCGTTCGCCTCTTTTTCGCTTGCTTGGTCGTTGTGGCTTGTCCTCTATCTTCCCCGTTGTCTCCCGAAAATGAAGTTTTAAATTTTAAGCAAAGGGAGGGGGAAAATCTGAAAGATGCTTGGTATAGAATTTGCAATGCCCAAAATAGATCTACCAGGAAGCAATCTACTTCTGTTCTTCTTCGCAATTTTTATGTAGGCGCTGCTCCTTGGTACAGATATATCCTTGATACCATTACCGGAGGGAATTTCTTGGGTAGCCATACTTTTGATTCTTATAATGCTATGATAGATTTATTTGGCTCACCACCTCTTTTGGTTAATGGAACCATGTTAACTTTGGAGCATGTAATGCAAAGACTTGAAATTATTGAAAATAATGTTGCTACCGTAGAGTTAATCAAAAATTTGGATAAAAAGATCCACAACCAAATTGCCCAATATGGACTAAAGTAGGAGTCACTTTGAAAAATATTAAGGAGAAGGAACCCATAGTTAATGAAAGAATAAATCAGGATTCCACTAGAATCGATAAACTTGAGGGTATCATTACCAACTTGGGAACCGCTTTTTCTTCCATAAAGAATACCCCAAGTCCTCCAACTAAAATTGTCAAGCTTATGTATGTTCCTAAAAATAAGGGTGAATCCTTTAGTAAGGAAACTGCAGATCTCAAATCTATAAGTATTCATCCCAATCTTTTCACTATCATTAAGGAACCATTTGCTACAAATGAATTTTGCGGCTATGTGCCTAGAAGTTTGCTGATTAATAAGAAGAAATAAACTCTTAAGGATGATAGATGTCTCACTGAAGAATTGCCCACCAAAGATGGCAATACCTAGATCTATCCTTGCTTTTATGCCTAGCTAGGGGCGGTAAACGATAGCGCTTGTTGGGACGCAACCCAATTTTCTTTTTAGTTTTTTTGCTTTTTGCTTCTGTTTAGGAATAAATGTTTGATCTAGCCTCTGGTTATGTGTTTTTGTGTTTTAATTAGTGTTTGTGCCAAGTTTAACCTATAGGATCTTCTTGGATGATAGTTATTTGATCTTGCTGTAAATTCCAGATACTTTCTGTTCATGAAAATAATTGTTAAAAATCACCAGAACGTGATAAATTATTTATTCCAATTTCTACTGATCAATAAACAAATTGTCTAGGTCGTCCTATTTTGGCTGAATTTTTGGAGTTCCAGAAGTTTGCGTTAGTTACAGATTACTACAGACTGTTCTGTTTTTGACAGATTCTGTTTTTTCGTGTGTTGTTTGCTTATTTTGATGAATCTATGGCTAGTAAAATAGTTTATAAACCATAGATAAGTTGGAATACAGTAGGTTTAACACCAATATAAATAAAGAATGAGTTCATTACAGTACCTTGAAGTGGTCTTTTGTTTTCTTTCGCTAACGGAGCTTACGAGATTTTCTGCTGAGTTTTGTGTTGTGAAGTTTTCAAGTTTTGGGTGAAAGATTTGATGGATTATGGAACAAGGAGTGGCAAGAGCCTAAGCGAGGGATGCCCATGGCACCCCAAGTAATCTAAGGACACCTAAAAGCCAAAGCTTGGGGATTCCCCGGAGGGCATCCCTCTTTCGTCTACTTCCATCGGTAACTTTACTTGGAGCTACATTTTTATTCACCACATGATATGTGTTTTGCTTGGAGCGTCTTGTATTATTTGAGTCTTTATTTGTTAGTTTACCACAATAATCCTTGCCGTACACACCTTTTGAGAGAGTCACACTTGATTCGGAATTTATTAGAATACTCTATGTGCTTCACTTATATTTTTTGAGCTATATAGTTTTGCTCTAGTGCTTCACTTATATCTTTTAGAGCACGGTGGTGGATTTGTTTTATAGAAACTATTGATCTCTCATACTTCACTTATATTATTTTGAGAGTCTTAAAATAGCATGTCAATTTTCTTTAAATAATATCATGAGAAATTTGATGCTTGGTAATTGTTTTGAGAAATAAAGGTAGTAATATCATAGTTGTGCTAGTTGAGTAATTGTGGAATTGAAAAATACATGTGTTGGAGTTTGTGATTCCCGTAGCATGCACGTATGGTGAACCGTTATGTAACGAAGTTGGAGCATGAGGTATTTATTGATTGTCATCCTTTGTGTGGCGGTCGGGATCGCGCGATGGTTAACTCCTACCAACCCTTCCCCTAGGAGCACGCGTAGTACTACTTTGCTTCGAGGGCTAATAATTTTTTGCAATAAGTATATGAGTTCTTTATGACTAATGTGAGTCCATAGATTATACGCACACTTACCTTTCCGCAATTTTCTAGCCTCTTTGGTACCATGCATTGCCCTTTCTCCCCTTGAGAGTTGGTGCAAACTTCGCCGGTGCATCCAAACCCCGTGATATGATACGCTCTATCACACATAAACCTCCTTATATCTTACCCAAAACAGCCACCATACCTACCTATTATGGCATTTCCATAGCCATTCCGAGATATATTGCCATGCAACTTTCCATCGTTTCGTTTATCATGACACGCTCCATCATTGTCATATTGCTTTGCATGATCATGTAGTTGACATTGTATTTGTGGCAAAGCCACCATTCATAATTCTTTCATACATGTCGCTCTTGATTCATTGCATATCCCGGTACACCGCCGGAGGCATTCATATAGAGTCATATTTGGTTCTAAGTATTGAGTTATAATTCATGAGTTGTAAGTAAATAAAAGTGTGATGATCATCATTATTAGAGCATTGTCCCAAGTGAGGAAAGGATGATGGAGACAATGATTCCCCCATAAGTCGGGATGAGACTCCGGACTAAACAAAAAAAAAGAGGCCATAAAAAAGAGAGAAAAGGACCAAATAAAAAATAAAAACATGAGAGAAAAAGAGAGAAGGGACAATGTTACTATCCTTTTACCACACTTGTGCTTCAAAGTAGCACCGTAATCTTCATAATAGAGAGTCTCTCATTTTGTCACTTTCATATACTAGTGGGAAATATCATTATAGAACTTGGCTTGTATATTCCAATGATGGGCTTCCTCAAATGCTCGAGGTATTCGTGAGCAAGCAAGTTGGATGCACACCCACTTAGTTTCTTTTTGAGCTTTCATACACTTATAGCTCTAGTGCATCCGTTGCACGGCAATCCCTACCCCTCGCATTAACATCAATTGATGGGCATCTCCATAGCCCGTTGATTAGCCTCGTTGATGTGAGACTTTGTCCTTTTTTTGTACTATATCCATGGCTTGCGCTCATGTATTGCGTAAGAGTTGAAAAGGCTGAAGCGCGTTAAAAGTATGAACCAATTGCTTGGCCAAAACCGGGGTCGTACATGATATGAATATTTTGTGTGGGGAAGATGGAGCATAGCCAGACTATATGATTTTGTAGGGATAACTTGCTTCGGCTATGTTATTTTGATAAGACATAATTGCTTAGTTAGTATGCTTGAAGTATTATTGTTTTTATGTCAACATTAAACTTTTATCTTGAATCATATCAAATATGAACATTCATGCCACAATAAGAAGAATTATATTGAAATTATGCCAAGTAGTATTCCACATCAAAAAAATTTGTTTTTATCATTTACCTACTCGAGGAGGAGCAGGAATTAAGCTTGGGGATGCTTGATACGTCTCCAACGTATCTATAATTTTTGATTGTTCCATGCTATATTATATTCTGTTTTGGACATTATTGGGCTTTATTATACACTTCTATATTATTTTTGGGACTAACCTATTAACCGGAGGCCCAGCCCAGAATTGCTGTTTTTTGCCTATTTAAGAGTTTCGCAGAAAAAGAATATCAAACGGAGTCCAAACGGAATGAAACCTTCGGGAACGTGATTTTCGGAACAAACGTGATCCAGAGGACTTGGACCCTACGTCAAGACATCAACCAGGAGGCCACAAGGTAGGGGGGCGCGCCTACCCCCCTGGGCGCGCCCTCCACCCTCATGGGCCCCCTGTTTCTCCACCGACGTACTCCTTCCTCCTATATATACCTACGTACCCCCAAACTACCAGATACGGAGCTAAAAACCTAATTCCACCTCCGCAACCTTCTATACCCGTGAGATCCCATCTTGGGGCCTGTTCCGGAGCTCCGCCGGAGGGGGCATCGATCACGGAGGGCTTGTACATCAACACCATAGCCTCTCCGATGATGTGTGAGTAGTTTACCTCAGACCTTTGGGTCCATAGTTATTAGCTAGATGGCTTCTTCTCTCTTTTTGGATCTCAATAGAATGTTCTCCCCCTCTCTCGTGGAGATCTATTCGATGTAATCTTCTTTTGTGGTGTGTTTGTTGAGACCGATGAATTGTGGGTTTATGATCAAGTTTACCTATGAACAATATTTGAATCTTCTGAATTCTTTTATGTATGATTGGTTATCTTTACAAGTCTCTTCGAATTATCGGTTTGGTTTGGCCTACTAGATTGATCTTTCTTGCAATAGGAGAAGTGCTTAGATTTTGTGTTCAATCTTGCGGTGTCCTTTCTCAGTGACAGTAGGGGCAGCAAGGCACGTTTTGTATTGTTGCCATCGAGGATAACAAGATGGTGTTTATATCATATTGCATCAATTTATCCCTCTACATCATGTCATCTTGCTTAAAGCGTTACTCTGTTCTTATGAACTTAATACTCTAGATGCATGCTTGATAGCGGTCGATGTGTGGAGTAATAGTAGTAGATGCAGGCAGGAGTCGGTCTACTTGTCTCGGACGTGATGCCTATATACATGATCATACCTAGATATTCTCATAACTATGCTCAATTCTGTCAATTGCTCAACAGTAATTTGTTCACCCACCGTAATACTTATGCTCTTGAGAGAAGCCACTAGTGAAACCTATGGCCCCCGGGTCTATTTTCCATCATATTAATCTTCCAACACTTAGTTATTTTTATTGCTTACTATTTTACATTGCATCTTTATCATAAAAATACCAAAAATATTATCTTATCATATCTATCAGATCTCACTCTCGTAAGTGACCGTCAAGGGATTTACAACCCCTTCTCGCGTTGGTTGCGAGGATTTATTTGTTTGTGTAGGTGTGAGGGACTCGTGCGTGGCCTCCGACTAGATTGATACCTTGGTTCTCAAAACTGAGGGAAATACTTACGCTACTTTGCTGCATCACCCTTTCCTCTTTAAGGGAAAACCAATGCAGTGCTCAAGAGGTAGCAGATACCCCGGAGGAGGCCGCTTGCAGCAAGGCCTCGTCACCACCTGCATCGCCGCTTCGTCACGACGATGGATTGACCTCTTCTTCGGCGGTAGTGGCCCTGGATCATCGCGGGGGGCCTTTCCTTTCTCTTCAGTGGAAAGCCTTCAGATCGGCGCCATCGGAGTTGCTGCTAGCAGAGGAGCAAGGAGGAGGAAGCAAGCGAGTCGCTAAGAGATGGGCGACGGGGGCTCTGCCCCCCTCCCCATTTGTAGCGGAAGAAGGCCAACCGGCGCCTCCCATGATCACAGGTAATGATGGTTCTCCTTGCATGTCGCAGGGACTTGTCAAGTCGGGAAGTTGCCGAGGCGGCGTGGGGAAGCGGAGACGCCCACGTCCAACCAACCGCCACGCGTCGACCAAGGCCGCAGGCTTTTGGGGCCCGCGGTGCTACGCGCTTGACCTTTGGCTTCGCCGTGAAGCCAAGCCCGAGCGCACCTTGGGCCCGGGGGCTACTGTCGGTGTTCTGGGAACGGGGGTACCCAGACTTTCCTGCCTACGGCCCACTGCATGGCGGTGCTGCAGGCCTGTACGGCCCAACTTCATCAATGAGACATTCAAGACCCTCGCGAGGGGCCAAGCCTCGCAAGGCAGATGACGCAAGACCTCCTCAGGAGCGGCCTCACCAGGCTGCCTCACGAGGAGCGGAGAAATCAAGGCAGGGCAAACCTCGCGAGGCTCTCATTACGTGAGCCATGACGATCAAGATCAGGTGGGCGCCAGGCAGGCGTCAGCAGGCGCAACATCCTTGTTTCCTCTTTGGTGCTAAGGAGGCAAGCGCAGGCGCGGAGTACCGAGGCATCAAGCAAAGGTTTCCATATCAGTGCAATGAGACCAAGACTAGCCGTACGGCATGACGGAGGTCACCATGGAGCCCGAGACGGCGTCATCACCAGAGCTTTTTGCAGGCGAAGACCACTTTTGTCAGGATAAGCTGTACTAGATGTCCCCTTTCAAATTGGCCGCCGTTGTTGGCTCCCTTCCCGCTCAATATTTGGGAAGAGGACCAGGGCCTATATAAGTAGAACTAGCCACCACAGTAGACGGCATCTGGCGACTCACCTTGACTGGATCCACATACCCACAAGTCCGCCGAGCACAAGAACACCTCAACCTCAGGAGGGTGTTCTTCCCCTTGTACTATTCATCATCAGCCCAAGAGGCAATCCACCACCACCACACTGGAGTAGGGTATTACACCACAACGGTGGCCCGAACCAGTATAAATCTTGTGTCTTTGTGTTGCGAGTTCGCCGAGTTCGTCCGCGAGATCTTAGCGAGCTAGGGCGTAGATCGGTAGGAAGGAAATCTTCGCGCACATCCCAGTGTTCGAACCTTAAGGGTTTTGCCGGAACCCATAATCCGACAAGTGTTTTTCTGGGCTATGCGCCAAGCAATATTTTTGGCATTCACTCTCCTAATACTTGGATTTTGACAACTGGTTGATGCCAGTTAATACTCGAATGAATATAGGCACTTCTTCTTGTCAACATCGATGCTTGTCTGAGTGAACTTTGGAGTACATAGCAGCAACATAAGTACCTGTCTATCTGATCTTTTTGTGCAGTTCTACTGAAATCACCCAATGTAATGATTTTCCTGCGAGTTCAGGCTCGAAGTTACTCCTTTATGAAATTGGCAAACAGAAGCACAATACCAAAGTACCAATACATATGATAAGCACAATAATCAGGATAAAGACCAGTACCAACCTGTGTGAGCTAGCATATCAATTACTATTTCCTTTGACTAAAAGCTGAGATAAGCCAAGCGACTGACAGCGAAGGAAGAATCCAAGCCCATATTAGCGATTGACAGGAAAGGAAGGAAGCTGTCGAGGCAATGAAGCACCCAAAGTTTTTGTGCACTTCCACCAAAATCGAGAATCCCTATTGGCACATATATTGAGAGAGTGAGATTACTGTAATAGTGGGACTAGTTGATGGAACATACACTAACAAATAGAAGCACCGTCATTATCTTAATGGGTAAAGTTAGCAACATAGTAGTCTTGCTTAAAGAGAGGTATTTGTTTATTTAATTAGTGCCAATTAGCTCAACACTCAAAGCATTGCCATGTATCATAGGTTGCAAAACTTTAACGTGCAAAGATAATGGAGTTTCTCATGACAGTAGCACAATACAAATAGAGATGACAGCAAACTAATATGGATGAAGGCCTTAGGCTGGTACAAACCTGAGGAAAAAAGCTTATTCATGTAGTCCCATAAGAGATGATAAAACACTCACTGGAATCACTCAATAGTGTATATTCTTGTGCACTTCAAATGTATGGTTGAAATCACTCTTGTTTACAAGTGCTGAGATTATATCAAAAGATTATCAAGAACTTCCAGCAGAGTTAAAGCAGTGGCTGGGATACAGTTCATTGTATTTTGTTGTGTAGTTCCACAAAAATGTATGATTGGCACAACATGATCCCTGTTTGCACAAGTAGGAACAAGGTGAAACCTTCATTAGCTTGGTGAGAAAGGATAGAAAGACATTAGCATATTACTCTAACAGTAGCATCAAATTCATGATGGACAATACGCAAAACATTGCCTCATTAAACCAATGGCAATAAATTGACATGCAAAACAATAGCACTATTATGTCATGACACTAGTAATATTCCCTCCCTGCTCCACCACATGATTCACCTCCATAGACAAACATACACATGTACATGATTCAGCATAAGGTGCTACTAAAGATTTGTTTAACTCCGACAGGAAAATTAGGCAGCAATAAATTAATGGTACATGAGTACTCCTAATTAATTAATTGACCTTGTAGGAGAGATAGCAGAAGTGGAAGGGCTCCCTAGAGGATCGTTTCACATGTAAGGTAGACGTTGCCGGAGCCCTTGAATGGCCTCGACTGAGGCCTCTGGCTTCAGCAATATCATCTTGGCACTGTTTATTCTTCTTCTTCTTCCTCTTCATGCTCTGTTTCCCTCACCAGTTGGTGAAACCAAGTACATGATTGGCCTTCTATTTCTCAATTGGTTTTGTCAGTGAGGGAGTACAAGTGTACTAGTAAACAATAGCATTATTTTCTCATGAGAGTCGCAAAATAGAGATGAACACATGCATTAAATATCATTCTTACCTAAAGGAAGGTTATGGCGCCATATGGATGATGAGGATTGGAACACATATCTCCCTTTGTGCAGTTCCACTGAAATGAATCAACTGTTCCATTCTGACATTCCAGTTAAACAGCACAAAAGTCACTTCTTTTAAGAAGTGTTTTGTGCAGTGAACCAAAAGGTCACAACAGGAACTAGGTGAAATGGATATCCCTGTTTGCACAAAAAGCTATAGAGGAAACAGTCAGAGTCTCAAACAATTACAAGCAAAAACATTTGGCTAAACTTTTCATGGCTTATAACAGTGGTATGGCTTCATTTTACCAGGGGCATTAGATTAAGAACAGCTAGATATTTGGTATAAGGGCATGGGACAGTGGGTGCACCAGCAGTCCAGCACCATATACCTAAACAGGGGCATAAAGTGGTGATTCACAGTTTGTTGCCCCGCGAAACAAACATCCAAGAAACATATCTGGGTTGGTCCCATTTTTGTTCACTCTAGCCACCTACTCCTATGTGTGGATAGCAAATCTAGTCCTGGTCATACCACTGTGTACAACGTTACCCCTATATTTCCCTTTTCGACCAAGAGACCGGTTGGATGACCAGTCTGTACTACTTTCACCCCCTTTCCTTCATGTTTGTACCAAGTCCGATGTAGATACTAAATTCCCCCACCCCCACTTTATTTCTTGTTTGAACCAAGTACAAGATTCGACTCCATGAAGTAGCTTTACCTCTAACAATAGAAGAAAAAAATGGGTGACGTTGGACCATCCGATCGAGAGGGGCTGAGAGGCAGAAAATGATGCACATGCAGCGACGTAGCAAGCTGGGGAAGTAGAGCTAAGGCGGTTTCGAAGGAAGATATACCTGAAGGACATCGGGATGTGGATAGGTGGGCGGCGGGAGGCCGGATCCGCCCACACTAGGGCAACGACGAAGGGATCGGAGGACCTCCCGCGCTCTACTTCCCCAGCTTGCTACGTCGCTGCATGTGCATCATTTTCTGCCTCTCAACCCCTCTCGATCGGATGGTCCAACGTCAGAGCTAAGGCGGTTTCAAAGGAAGATATACCTGAAGGTCGTTGGGATGTGGATAGGTGGGCGGCGGGAGGTCAGATCCGCCCACACTGGGGCAACTACGAAGGGATCAGAGGACCTCCCGCGCCGGCGCTCGGCCAGAGATAACGGTGCGGCCGGCAGTGGGACTCCTCCCTCGTTATCAACGACGGCCTAAACACTGCCCATCCTCCCCTTCACCGGCGGAGGGGGATACGTCTGGATCTGTAACCAGCGGTGAGGATAGAAAGACAGTGTTTTTTGAAGGGAGAAAGACAGTGTTACCACCGCTATCTTGTTTAGATCTGGAGAGGATGAGAGTGTGTGAATAGAGCAACCCTAGCAAACAAGCGCGGAGGCTCCGACCTATATATACGTAGTGGGATAGTTTTCCTTTTTCACTCCATCAAAACAATCGTTTAAAATTGTGTACGTGCCAGGTCGCCGTTTTTTAGTTGTTGATTGCTTTTTGAGATAGCTACCCGCTTATTCCAAGTGGTGTTACGGTGTGCCAGGTCGCACTTTGTATCGTTCAAGTCTGGTACAAGACCATCCATTAAATGAACAACCACCCCCTCGTAAAAATTGTGAACAAACCCATGGCTAAAATTATCGGAAACGTGGGCTGCCCCAACATGCATTATTATTTATATTTTCTACTCCCTCCGTTCCTAAAAATAAGTCTTTTTAGACATTTCAAATGGACTACAACATACGGATGTATGTAGACATATTTTAAAGTATGGATTCGTTCATTTTGCTCCGTATGTAGTCACTTGTTAGAATCTCTAAAAAGACTTATATTTGGGAACAGATGGAGTATGTGGGAGTATCCTCAAAACAAAATGTGAGAGTACAATATTTATTGGGCCCCTTTGTAATTAGTGCTAAATTTTGACCAATGATTTAACTAACAAAATGTTAGTGCATGTTAACAAAAATTATATTGTTTGATTCGTATTTGAACATAGTTTTCAATGATGTAGGGGCTGTTTGGTTTCCAGCCACATATTGCCACACTTTGCCACACCTCACCTTAGGCAAATTTGACCAAGTTAGGTGGGTGTTTGGTTCTAGCCACACCTAAGACAAGAATTTTTTTATTAGCAGTGAACCCCACATGTCATAGACACAAAAAGTGTGGCAAGATTCCCTTAAGCAAGCCAAAGTGTGTCTAACAATTTGAGCAACTCAAGTTAGGCAAGTGTGGCAAAAATAATGTGGCAACATAAGACAAACATAGTCACAATCCAAGCAGCCCCGTAATTTTTTGTGACATGCATGAACATTTGATTAGTTAAATTTATAGTCAAAATTTGGTAAGGTGCGTCAAATCAACACATGCAAGTATCAAAAGGAAAGTCACGACATGCATGCATGCGTTGTACTCCCTCCATTTCCAAATATAAGTCTTTTTAGAGATTGCAACAAGTGACTACATACGAAGGAAAATGAGTGAATCTACACTCTAAAATTCTACATACATCCGTATGTTGTAGTCCATTTGAAATGTCTAAAAAGACTTATATGTAGGAATGGAGGGAGTAACTAATGCATCGGTGAACACAAATTATTGAAATATCGAGTGCAGTGCTTTGATGTGTCGCGTCAACTCGTACAAGACTGAGAAGTTTGATTACTAAAACGCCCTCTTGCCTTAATCGCACCTGCCTTTGGCTGCATGACAGGTGGGCCACCCACCTGTTGGGCCCACCTTTCATAGACGCAAAGGTAGGAGTAGTAAGTCAATGAAGCTGCGTCCCTCCCTCGCCCATGAGCGTGGTGGCTGGCAGGACTAGGAGAAGCTTTCGTTCGCTACACGCTCTCCCTCCCGCACGCGGTGACATGCAGCAGTCCAATCGGTGTCAGATGGCCGTAAGCATACTGTAGTACTCCTCCACTGCAGTAGTACTCCATCATTGTTCGACTTCCCGAAGATGCGAGAGCCAAGCGCAGCCCGCATGCTCGTGTGGCAGTTTCATGTGTAGAGTAGTCTAGGATAGCGTGTACCGTGCCTGTAAGCTTAAAATCGTTGGGGTCGGCTCCATGCTTTTTTTATTAAAATAATCTTCTGGCCCTACCTGTCATCCTGGTGATTCTAGTTTGCATGCTCATCTGGTCAAGACAGGAATATATATTTTAATTTGTGGTGGGGTAAATGTTAGAGGTTGCAGCAAATGGAGTATTGTACACTGCGGGTCTTTCAGCCAAGTTTAGAGGCAACCATGTGGGGCCAGTGCTATGATGTGTCGCGTCAACTCATACAACGAGGAGAAGCTTGATTTTACTACTACACGCCTTCTCCCTTGCCCATGCGCGCGGTGGCTATCCCTCCCGCACGCGGTGGACGGACATGCAGCAGTGGATTCGATACTGTAGAAGTAGTAGTAACATCATTGTTCGTCTTCTCGAAGAGGCGAAGAGCCAAGCGCAACCCGAACGTGGCAGTTGCGAACACTCACGTGGCAGTCTTTGTGTAGGGGTGGGGCGTGGTGCGGAGCCTTGGAGCACGCATATAGGCAGGCTCTTGCATGAGACAAAATTGCTATTTGAGCCCACTATTTGTAGTACTAGTACTTACTAGTATAGCCCTGTAAACCGGAAAGGATTATTTGCCTTTCTAGAGATTTAAACAAGTGACTAGATTACACCGCGTGCAGTACTGGCTCAAATCTCAAATCTCATCAACCAAGGCATTTTGTGATTGGAGGAATGTATCTCGTACTTTACAAAACTACCCTAATTAAACTCATGCATTAGTTACATAGTTCTCTCGTTTTCCTCTCCGCCTTGGTCGCGGTTCACAATATTGAGCACTCCTATATGACTAGCCGCTCTATCTACATGCGGGACATCAAAGCATCCGGGCCCGTGTGCCATCCACCAAATCATAGTGAGGTGCTATAGTCGAGACTCACCGGTCACCCCGGTGTGGCCGTCATGACCCGTCATATCACAAAACCCACCTTTACCAACAGTGGTAAAGTGGCCTCGAAGTGGCCTCAAAGTTGGACTGGACGAAGCAACCATCATTTCACTGGAACACTCGTTGAAGCCCTTTCTCCCCTTTCTTAAAGAAAACCTCACTCCAGGCTACTCACATCTGCCATTCTTCTTCTATACCGACGAAGGAAAGGTGGGCGAATCAGTGATGCTGCTATATTTTCATTCCAAGAATCTTCTTTTTGCGAAGCACCGACTGATTCTCACAGCCTATTCTTTTCCCGTTTTCATTGCGATTGTGGTTTCCTTTCGATTGCTTTTTGTTTGTCAGTTCATTGATGGATCCTAGAGCACTAGCCAAAGATTTGCCGGCGGACACCCCACTGGAGACAGCGATCTCCAGGAAGCGAGCACCGACCAACGAGTTGACCATGTTGGCGGGCCAACCCATGGAGACGAAGAACTCCAAGAAACAAGCACTGGCCAAAGAGTTGACGACGTTGGCGGACGAACTCCTCAAAGAAAGTTGGAAGAACAACAAGGGCCCCGTCGTGCCTACCCCAGAAACTCTAATGGCCACCTATGCGAGGCTCAAGGCCGAGTTTGAGGAGATAGTCACCGTTGAGAAGCAGTATTCCCCTGGCAAGGTGATGGCCCCCATCGAGGACGAGGAGATGGCCCCCGGAGGGATGGGATCCCCCGGTGAGCTGCACAAGGTAAAAATAATGGCTTACCATAGTTGTGATTTTTGATTATTTGCAATGTGCTTGCTAATATGTTAGGGTTGTGCAGGTGCCGGTGGACGTCCTTGATGATTCTGATGTCGCGGCCTGTCCTGTGGACAACGCCCCAGAGATCGTTTTCGATGTCGCGGTCCGTCCTGTTGACATCGCCCCGGAGATCGATTCCGATGCCGCTGTCCATCCTGTGGACATCGCCCCAGAGATCGATTCCGATGTCGCGGTCAGTCCTGTGGACATCGCCCCAGAGATCGATTCCCATGCCGCTGTCCGTGCTGTGGTCATTGCCCGAGAGATCGATGACAAGAAATAGTTGGTCGCGCTAATCCTTCAGGGTAGTTTGCATTGCCCTGTGTTTAATTACCAGAACGATGCGTGTTATCAGACCATCTTAGGGCTAGTGCACTGTCTTGTGTGGGCGGTACTTGCTACTTTTGTTTGATAGTGAATCATGCGAACCCTCTCCGAGTTATGGAAACAGATGTATCCTCACCAGCTTTTGATGTAATATATCGCATGCTTAGATGTAAGTTCGAACTGTTTATCATATCAGCATGGCTTGTTTGATGATTCTTGGTGTTAGTAGGATAGCTATTGTGCCAGCTATAGTACTTGCAAAACACTCATCGAAGAGAAACGTTGGGGCTGATGAGCTCGTGGTACGCTTATACTTATCCGTCGTTGTTCGACCAATAGCCCAAGCTCCTAAAATTGTAGGCTTAGCGATCGATCAGACAATAGTCGACACGGATACAATCAGGCCTCATTTGGCTCATAGGGTAGGAAAATTGTAGCAAAAGTACAGAGACGTACAACACAAAATCATAGCAGTACATAGACGCACTCCCTCCGTTCCAAAATAGGTGACTCAACTTTGTACTACTAACTTTGAAATGAAGGGAGTACAAATCCTAGGCGGGCTAGTTTGGCCTAGTGGGTTCAGTGATATGACATGGTACAGTGCCGTCCAGTCTTCGCGTATGGTAGCAGTATTGCAGGTACAGTAAGTTTTCTTGAAGAGCGGAATTCAACGAAGTCATGATGTTTCCTTCGTCCGACCAACTTACAGTGGGAAAGGTTGGGTCTGCGCTACGACCGGGGTGGACCAGGATAATTTTGTGCATGGCAGGTGGACCAGGACGGTCGACATCCCACATGTCGGTGAATGGAAAGTATTCTTTTCCGATATAGAGGACGAGCAACGAGTATTCATTGTTTATTTTTGATGAAAGCTATTGTCTCCACTGTTACGACGGAGGAGTGTGAAACACGGCAGCCCAGTGAACTTGGCATGTGCACCACTCCCTCCTTCCTCATGTAATACTACCATAGTGTTGACAAGGTTGGCTATAAAGGTTACAACTTTTTCTCACTTTCTCTCTATCTATTTCCTCTCAAATGTTTTTTACCTTTCTTTTTTAGACACAATTGTTTTTATGCCTCTTTTTTAGAATTAGTTTTTTTATACCTAGGAGCACCTGTAGAGACGGGCTCTTGCAGATCCCACTCCTTGACTTTGTCACTGCCTCTCTCTCCTCCACATATGCGGGCTTATAGGCCAGTATTTTACTGGTACTACTTGCTATGAATGCGGGCAGCTGGCGTCTGAGGGGGGAGGGCTTGGAAGTGGTCCGGACTCCCGCATGGCCCACCTCACATTATCACCATATATTTCTTGGAGTCCGTGCACGGTGGGCGGGCGATCTCTTCTCCCTCCCCCGTCTCTCTCTTCTCAGCCGACGCCCGCCGAGCGATTAGATTTCAGCTATCAGCAGTTTATTCAATTGCAGTCCCACATGTTAGTGAAATTGCAAGAAAACGCGTGTCCCTTCTGGTGAGCGGCGTGCGAGACGGACTGTCGGGGGTGCGACGCGTACGAGTCGTAAGTGTGCCGCCTTTTCTTTTGAACTTGCAAAGCGAAACATTTTCGTGCGATCGATCGATAGAAATCCAGAACAAAATGACGAGGGCGGTGTTTTCCCGCGCGTTAGGCGGGCTAGTTTGAGTGATATGACGTGCTACAGTGCCGTCCACTTGCTCCATTTTTATGTAAGCAAGAGTTTACACTCTTACGTGGGCGGAGTGTGAAACACGGCGGATCTGATTTTGATCAAGGGATAACTGTTCCCTGCCAAATAATGGAGCACTGTTAATCTCAAGCACTGGCCCACAAATTTACATCGGCATCTGTCCGAGGACACTGATGGATGCCATCCAATGCTGCCCGCATACCTTTCGACAACTATATGAACTAACCGGATGAAATTCGTGCAAACAAAGCAAATTTCTAATTAACCGGATGAAATTCATTACATTTCAAAAACTTTTCCTACAAATTGGATGAAATTCATTACATATTTCGCACAAACCGTACTAAAACCTACTATAAACCTAATCTAAACGATTGCCGGTGCCCGACCACCATGTCCGGCCATGAACCCGAGAAAGCCGGCCATTGCCTTCGCCTCCTCCTCATCCACCTCGATAACCTCCTCCTTCGGACCACAAGGTTCTGAAGATTTCCGCCTCCATGTCACCGTCAAGCGGCTAATCAGCCACCGATGTTTATCCCACCAAGCTTCGCGTTGACTGAGTGGAGGAGCGGTGGCCTTCCTGGGACCAGAGCGGCGGCGACCTACCGTGTACTACTCTTCCTCGCTGCCGGCTGCGCCCGCGCACGCGCACCGGCATCGTGGTAGTGGCGGCGCAGGGCGGCCAGGGGGAGCCGGCGATCTCCTTCATCTGCTCCTTCGACAGTACGTCCAAGAGAGCTTTGGAGCGCGCCCGGAGCAGAGCCGCCGATGTCCGTCGTCTGCTCCTGCGACAGTACGTCCAAGAGAGCTTTGGAGTGCCAGGAGGCCATGGTTGGAGTGGTGCGGATAGAAGGAAGGGACCGGAGGAGAATGAGTGTGGGTCTTTGGCTATGGCTGGGAGCTGGGGCTCAAGTTAATATAGCGGGCTAATGGCAATAAGCCGCGACAGTCGGATGGACGGCTGGCGTCGGAGTAGGTTCGTCGGGCGTGAATGCGGACGCTGCTTCAGTGACTTAACTGCAGGTGTGTTGGGTCACTGACATGTGGGCCCAACGGGCATCTGGCCCACATGTGAGTGACACACCAACTGCACCTGACGGTGACCATTTCAGGCGGGAAGCGCGCGCTAGCGATGGAAGGGGTTTCGGTTGGCCAGGGCGGTCAGACGCTGGCGTGGTGGTAAAATGTGAACTCATGGATGACGTGCCTTTGAAGTGTATGCGGCACGTATTGACAACCAGGCGTCCATGGAACCGGTCTTGTCTCCATCTAGCCTTTGACGACCACCATTAGACACCACACAACCATGCATAACTTATGAATAATGGACAAATCGATCAGACACACACTCGTGTGCAGTGGCACTATGATCGATCGCTCATGATAGTACATACTCCGTACCATAGTAATGTCAGGCACTGCCGGGGCGCGCAGGTGACGGGCTCGCCATTTGCGTTGCGCCATGAGCAGGACTTTGATTGAGAGGGTGACGTGCATGCATTAGCATGGTTTGACAGCGTGAGCGTGAGTGTCTGCACGCATACATGCTACTTGCCTCTATGGACAGTGTGCGCTAATGTGTGCATCACATATAATATAATGATCAAAGTGAGCTATCAACACAAGTTCGATGACCGCCAATGCATTTTACTCGGTAATAAATGACCAGGATTGAAGGGGAATCCAAATTTCCTTCGTCTTCTGTCCTTGAGCTCTTGACAAACCAATGCACTATATGGTTGTCCGGCCACTCCACCCCAGAGCTCTCACCAAGCGTCGTTCACGCCACCGCGCCGCACACTAACCGGTAAGGAAGCGATGGCATCCCGCTGCGCCGACTTCCTCGCCGCCCACGACCGCACACAAAATGGTAGGGAAGCGATGGCATCCCACCGTGTCGAGTTCATCGCCGCTTGCGACCTCACACCTACGTGGGCGGAATTTGAAGCTGCCAAGGCCGAATGGGCGGTAGAGCAAGAGGCGGCCAAAGCCGCACAGAGGGAGCGGAGAAGTCAGAAAGCACTCAAGAAAAGAGAGGCCCGCTGCCGCAAGAAAGAAGAGGACGCACGCGCTGCTGCGGAGAGGTCGGCGGAGATCCAAGCACGGTGGGGTGTCGCCGACAAAGCCGGGAAGGAGAACGACGGCGTCTGGCCAGCATGTGAGAAGTAGTAGTACTAGTAGTTAGTGTGTGTGTGTCTGTGTCTGAGTACGAGCATGTACAAGTACTACTATTTACTACTGTAGTTTTTAGAGCAAATTACCAATACATTAGCCTAGACTCAATGGAAAAATTCCTATCCTATGCATCAAATGGCATCTCTTTCTCTATAGGAATTGAGATGCATGTCATCTCACTTCCTATGATTTTCATATTCCTATAAAATTCCTATCCTATGAACGAAAGGAGGCCTCTGCTGGAGTAACTACTGTAGCTAGCAGTACTGCTGGTACAGTAGTTTTCTTCAAGAAGCGGAATTCAACGAAGTCATGATGGTTCCTTCGTCCGAGCAACTTCACAGTGGGAAAGGTTGGGCCTGTGATTTGACGGCTCATTAGTCATTATTACTGCGGCGCGACGACCGGGGTGACTCTCCCTTGGAGTTCTGCGTGCATGGCAAGTGGACCAGGATGGTCGACGTCCCACATGTTGGCGAACGGAAGTATTCTTTCCGATATCGAGGAGCAAGGAAACCGCGTGGTATAGTATCACTGCTGATTTATATTTTTTTCTGATGAATGCTAGCGTTTCAACTCTTACGACGAAGGAGTGCCAAACACGGCACGTGCTGGATGTCCCACACGTCAGCGAAAGGAGTGGGACATGAACAGCGTGGTAGAGCGTCTCCACTTCTTCCACTTCTGGGTCGGAGACCACACGTAGTAGTACTAGTGGTATGAACGATACAAAGTGCGACCCGGAGAGAAAGACACGTCTAGTTGGAAGGTCTCGGGGCATACACGTAAACAAATATAAAACCTAATATGTGCCTCCAATTAATATAGTAGTAGTAGAGTACTTAGGCACGTACTCCATAACATCACCGTGCATTGCACGTACAACATTTAGTGGTACGTAGTAAGAGACAAATACCTATATGCCACACATGTTCATACTATTTGTGCCTTTCTACTTCACTTACTGCGCTACATTACTCAGGTTCGAACGTCCACTCCTGGGTACATGTCCGTCTCGTAGTTCTAGTCCCACGTGTTCTTCATAGATGGAACGATCCATATCATCGCAGTTAGTGTGGCTCCCCATGATGGAGACTCATCCAAACTATGGCCAGCCTCGACGCGGAGCAGTCGCGTGCACCGGGAAGCAACGCTCTCTCGGCCGTCGTGCTGCTTCAAAGCCGGCGCCAGTGAGAGGTTGCCTCCGCTCTGGCCGGGCATTAATGCGGCACTGACGCTCCAGGGCGACGTGATCGTTTCACGCGGGAAGCACCTGCTGGCAAGGGAGTATTGGTTTTGAATCGTTTTAGGTGTAGTACTGGTACTTTGCAAAACTACTCACTTATTGCACTCAGTTTCCTAAGAAATTGTGGTACAAAATTTTTACTCCACAGCCCGCTTCCCTTCTCCTTCCTCTTCCACCGCTCGCGCATGTCCGCGGGAAGCGACCAGCCAACCCTTATATAGGAGTGCTAGCACAAAAAGATGCATGCATGACCACTAAAATTTCCAGATTAAAGCGCCGCTTCGGCGGGAGTATGGCGTATGTCGTTACCTTCGGCTGGGCCATGGCTACTGGGTAACGGCGACCAGAGAAGAGGCGGCGGGAGGGGAATGAATACAGCTATTGTTTGGGTTCGTCGTTCGGCTTAAATAAATGGGCACCATCACGTGTACCCGCGGGTGCACAAATTGTAACATACATGTCTGCTTAAGTGCGCGTCACGTAACTGGTGTGTGTGAGAGATTCTGAGAGACAGAGTGCATGTGTGCAACTCTACTCTTCGGACATGTACTCAACCTTTTGCATTGGGATATAAGTATGATGGTATTACACTTTAGCTAGTGATTTACGTGGCCATGTTAACGTGGTTGTGTAAAAAAATGTCACTTCCTGCTCATGATTTGCGTTATATAATTACAAGCAAGATGCTCGTGCATTGCACGGAACATCAATATGCATTTTTTACAAAACACCTGTTGTGATTGACCCATGCAGGAGTAATCCCATGTGTAAAAACTAATGATATCTCGAGAATTTTATCGCAAAACTCGTATCTCGAGAATTTCATCGAAAAAATGAAAGATGAGAGATAAGGTGAGGTTGAGTGGAGTGTGGTGGTGACTGGTGGTCGGACTGGGCGGAGGCATGGGGATGGACGGCGCTGGCAGGCGGCAGCGGCCACCATGCTAGATTGTTCCAGAGACTTCCTTTTTTAATTGCTCAGCAATGAGGTTGTGGGAGATAAGGATGTGGAGAGAGGTGCGGGTATCTTCTGTAAACTTATCATAGTTTGCTTTATATCCGTCATATATAGATCGGACGGTCTATATTATAAGATGGCAGGCACACCATCATCACCAACTCCGTTTTTTATAAGAGTAGAGATGATAAGTTTGCTAACTACTAAAGTAAAGTGGAATTTGTCCATGTTATACAAGTAAATTAAGGTGATTGTTTATCATACGGGTAAGGTTGGACGAAGGGTGGTAGGAACAAATGCTCCGCCTAGAGCATGTGTGTGTGAGATGGAGTCTTAGTGTGTGCGTGTGTGTCTGGGGGTGGGGGGTGGGTGCGTGCGTGTGTGTGTGTGAGATGGAGTCTTAGTGTGTGTGTGGGGGTGGGTGGGTGGGGGTGGGTGCGTGTGTGGGGGGTGGCTGTGTGTGTGTGTATGATGCGGGGTCCTCGCTGGCAGATGTAATTTAAGTGTGCGTGACTTCATCATAGAGAGGTGATGTGTATGGCAGAGGGCACCAATGATAGGGTGCGAGAGAGAAAAGGCCTGTAGAGAGGGAAGAGAAGGTGTGTGCGCGTGAGAGAAGTCGACATCGAGAGAACGTGTTTGTTCGAGAGACACCGAGGAAGACTACTATATATCGATGGTGCATGTAGGTGGGAATTAAACGAAGGGATGGTCTTATTAGTTTCAGGGATATAGGGGAAGAGTGAGAGGGGGTAGCTAGAAGGAGATTGTTAAGTGTGAGTGTGTGTTTTACCCATCCAGACGGAAGAGAACGATTCAATGTGGCGTTAGGGTTGAGGGTAATTAACTACGTATGGAGACATAGAGACCTTGAACGTGTATGTGCGAGAGGTATACATGTATACGTGGATGTCTGTGTGCGCGCGCGCATGATCGAGATAAAAGAAAGAATACATAAGTCATAAGATCAACGACATGGGAGAGACGAATCGGTATGACAATATGCATGCATGTGAGAGTGCAAGGAAGAAGGCCCGACAATTGAGCATGTGTTTTTGTCTTTAAGAGATAGTGGCGTGGGCTGGAGCATGCATCTACGGCGAGCAGAGGGAGTGAGACACAACGATTGTGCAAAAGAGATCAACCTATAAATGCATGTATGGAGAGACATATATAGTGTGGGTGATAGGAAGCAAGTGTGTGTGCGAGAAATAAATGTTGATGGAGAAACTGCAGATAGATACAGAGATGGAAATGCTAGCTAGAGGGACATCGGCTAGTTTGAGTGTTGGAGATGACTGCCGGGTGGTTCAGAGGGTGAAGTTATGTGTGTGTGAGAGAAAGATAAAAAGAGGGCACTTGACTGCATGTAGAGAGAAACATACATAGTGTGTGAGAGGTATACATGTATAAGTGGGATGTGTGTGTGTGCGCGCGTGCATGATCGAGATAAAAGAAAGAAGACATAAGTCATAAGATCAACGACATGGGACAGACGGATCGGTATGACAATATGCATGCATGTGAGAGTGCAGGGAAGAAGGCCCGACAATTGAGCATGTGTTTTTGTCTTTAAGAGATAGTGGTGTGGGCTGGAGCATGCATCTATGGCGAGCAAAGGGAGCAAGACACAACGATTGTGCAGAAGAGATCAACCTATAAATGCATGTATGGAGAGACATATATAGTGTGGGTGATAGGAAGCAAGAGTGTGTGTGAGAAAGAAATGTTGACAGAGAAACTACAAATAGATACAAAGATAGAGATGCTAGCTAGAGGGACATCGGCTAGTTTGAGTGTTGGAGATGACCGCCGGGTGGTTCAGAGGGTGAAGTTATGTGTGTGTGAGAGAAAGATAAAAAGAGGGCACTTGACTGCATGTAGAGAGAAACATACATAGTGTGCGTGATAGGAAGCAAGAGTGAGGGCGAGAAAGAAGGTTGATGGAGAAACAGATAAATAGAAAGATAAAGATGCTAGCTAGTGTGCGTTAGAGATAGGAGTCGAGTGGATCAGAAGGCTGAGTTATGTGTGTGGGTGTAGAGAGATGGAGAAAGGGTGCATGTGACTCACATACAAACAAATATCGGAGAGAAATGAGATCCCGAGAGACGGAGTTTTGTGTCTGCGAGAGAGAAAGATATTTCACAACGAGAGTGATAGCTAGAGAGACATATGAGGGAACGCAAGATATCTCTAGGGAGAGAGAGTGTGTGTGAGCGACATACAAGAGAATGGTGGAGAGATATGAGACCCTGGGAGACAGAGTTTGTGTTTGTGTGTGAGAAAGAGATATTTAAGAGGAAGAGTCGTAGCTTCTCATACCTAAGGAGCGAAAGACATCTCTGTGTGAGAGGGTGTGTGCGAGTGGCACACAGGGGAATAGTAGAGAGAAATGAGACCCCGGGAGACGAAGTTTGTGTTTGTGTGAGAGAAAGAGATTTCACATGGAGAATCATAGTTAGAGACACATAGCAGGGAGCGAGATATACTTAGAGAGAGATAGAGTGATGGAGGTCGAGGGAGAGAGTACCGTCAGTGTGTTACGAAGATAAAAGATCATTGTCGACATACAGGTAGCACGAGAGATACCCGAGAGACGATGAACGCGTATAGGTCTAGAGAGATACTCCTATATAAGCATGAGTGATAGCTATATGAGACGAATATCTGGATTAAAGGGGATTCAAATATTTAAACTGGAGATCACGACATCGATAATATCATAACGCAAATTGGTGTATCAAACATGCATATTCATTTGAATTTGGGGACACGTGTAATGTTATATAGTTTATCAATATTAGTGATCCATAGATTCTTTAATTAGAGACAATGCATGGTTTATATGCAATTAATGTCTAAACGGGATTACACTATATGTTGCGTGTGTGAAACACATTATACATGTTTGAGAAGTAAAAAAATAAAAACCCGCATGAAACACACATTAATTGGAGACAGTTAGCGAGGAATGCATACATTGGATTTCAACATAAAGTGGTTTCAAATATTTGAAAATCCAAATTAAGATGGATACAGCCTTATGAATCTGAGATCATGCCATTTGTAAACCATATTTATGTATAAAGGGTGTTGTGCTTTTGAAAGTATATATATAAAAATGATGTATATAGAATTTTATTCCAATCGAAAATGGATCCTGCCCGAACAAAAATAGAATACAAACTGGATTCGAATTGAGTTGGCACGGTAAACGTGCACTCTTGCTCTGCAAAAATTTGAACGAAGCGGGGAAAGTCGCAGTAACCGCCCGAAACCAAAATGTGCGAGATGGAAATTACTGCCTATCCCTGCCACGCAAAGCCTATCGGCTCGATTTCTATAGGTTTCGGTAGGGGTAGGTTTGTAATTTCACTCAAACGTGACATAACCGCCTCTCACCCGGATTCATACACGGTGGGCGCCAAAACACAGTGTCTCCTCGGCCGAAATCGACTCCCTCCCCGATTCATACACGGTGGGCGCCAAAAACAAACTCTCGTCGGCAAATATTCGGTGTATGCGAGATTACCGTCCTATCCCCAACCGACTAATATTGCTGTGATGTAGGAAATTTTAAACGGGGGCTAAGTTTGCAAATTTCCTCGCATTTGAGACAAGCGCGCCCTGAAGACATGGTTCCCCCTTCCTCTCTCCCTCCATTTTCCCATCCGTACTCCATGGGCGCCAAAACACCCTCTCCACCCCAGCCGCCTCCGTCCGCCACCCCATCCACCGCCGTCCTCCTCCACCATGCCGGAGCTGATACCCCGACGCCGTCGGCCATTACAAGAGATCGACCTCTCTCATCCACGGCTTCGGACCGGGATCCTTGCATCCCGTCCTCTCGCTTCATCCCCGCCGTCGTCCACCTTGTCGGCGCCGCTCCCACGACCGTCTCGTCCACCGCGCCCTGCCGCCACCGTCTACCCTCCTAGTTCTGCTTCCACGCCGCCGACAGCCATCGCTACCGCCGCACCGTCAAATTCTCAGCAGATGCATACACGGCGCCGCACCAGAGGCGGTACACTTTCGTATCTGCTCAACTTATTTATCGCAGCAAGAAAATAGATCGCCACTGCTTTACTCTGATTTCTTGTCCATCACTTACTTGTTAGTTGAAAGCAAACATTGGTTGCGAAGTTGCCTTTGTCCGGTTTGCACCTTCAGATCCGCCATGGCATGCTCAACACTATACTCGCAATGCTTATGGTTTTCCCCTTTTATCCACACTAGTTAAATGACAGTAGACTAAATTTCAAAATTGGGTCTGTCAATTTTTGAGAGCTCGCCGGAGTTCGCCGGTGCGAAGGAAGGGGCACGGGTGGGGACAGTGGTTGTGGGGGCGGTGGTGGGGCCTCGCCGAACGAAGAAAACTCGACGTGGTTGGGGGCGGCGGTGGGGCCTCGCCGAACGAAGAAAACTCGACGCGGGTGGGGGTGGGGGTGGCGGAGGAACACATGCGTTGGGGGCTGGTGGTTCGGCCGGCGGCCCGTGCGGTGTTCTATATGGGAAGCACAGTATGTTCCTTGTCAGGAAGGGGAGCACGGACATCTGCAGTCGACACCTCTATTGGGCCGGTTCTGCTAAATGATTTCGCACTTCGAGTTGGTCTGCTATAGTACCCCGAAAATGGTGGGAGCCGCGCGGTCTTTGATAGACTAAACTAATAGTAACAGCTGTGCGCCTTCAGATGAATAGAGCTGGCCTGTAGGTGATCGATAGGCTGCATATTAGTAGCGGCAAAACCCTATGTTTTCCAGCCAGTTCCGCTTTCCCGATTTATTTATGGTGGTTATGGTGTACCCCTATTATCTACACTACAATCTTCCTACTGGCTCTGCGCTCTCGTTATCATGGTTTGGCAATAAACTTTCTATACGGTATATTATGAACCTATCATCTGCCAACTATCCTTACATCTGGGGCCCCAACAGGGAGCCTATTTTTTGTGTAGTTGTGCCAGATTATATTAATCTACTCACCATATTACAGCACACATGGGCTCTCTCATCAGAATCCAGTGATAGCACACAAGGGTTTACAGGGAGCCTCTATTATATTACAATATCCTCTGCATTACAAAGATAATCTCACTACTATTTGTGTTTTCATGCTTTACAGATATTGTACGTAATCACAATGAATATAAGAATGCGCACATCAGAAGAATATTGCGGAACAGTTCAATGGGTAACAAACTTGGCATCAAGGGATTGAGGTCCATTGTGGATGCAATGAAACCCACATGCTCCCGACCTATAGATTCGTATTCAGAATATGATCCTAATGACTATTCTGAGCTCAAGGAGTCAAAGGCAGATGGCCTATCCTGTTCACCCAATAAGGTGCCTGTTCTAATTTGGCAAGGTTTTATTGGTTGCACATATCTTGCATAAGGTGTCTTGCATTTCTTTTGCTTCGTTGCACCGCCATCTGCTTAGTTTACTCATGATATATGTGAAGATGCCATGCCCATCCATTATCAACACCTATTCCATTTGTCGTCATACCATGTTTTTCCATTCAAATGTTGTTCTTGTGTTTCAGACATCCAAAAGGAAGAGGGTGATTGCAGAACCTGAAGGAGTACAAGCAAAGTCCTTGAAAAAGGTGGTGCTACCGGAGAAATCACATAGCACCCGACGTATATTGGCGATAGAACCAGCGCCGCAAAACCTAGGATATCGCAACTATGCTGGTCGCTGCTTTGCTCTTGTGAGTACCTATTGTCCTATCGCTGTCCTTACATTCATACCTGGTGGATTATGTGACATCATTGTGCATTATAGCTTGCTTATCCACTGTTCGCTCCAAATTATCAGATCTATATTAATGCTTAAATTAATGTAGAATAAACCCAATGCCTATGAAGAAATTTAGTTCTGCATTGTTCTTGTAAGTATCTGTTGTCCTTATATTTGTCAGCTAGTTCTTCATGTACACTTTGCAGCTTATTTTCCCTTGTCCTCCATTTTTCTACACATCAGATCTACATTTACTCTTGCCAAAATATTGAATAAAACCAATGTTACTGAAGAAGTTTAGCTCCGCATTGCTCTTGTCAGTGCCTTCTGCCTGTATGTTGTATTTACATTTGTACTCTGCATCTTAAGTTAAATAATCGCCATTTGTTCCTATATTTTCACATCTATATTTACTCTTAACAAAATGTAGAATAAAGGCAATACTCTTGAAGAAGAGTGTGAGGTAAACTTCTTGAATTGCCCCCCCCCCCATCAATATGGACAAGGCCTTTATAGAGCCTGTCTTCACTACTAATGTAAGTTTGTTCTCCTCGAGCCTTCAAACTTTGTTGTTTATATTTGGATAGCTATGAGTGCAAATGTTGTTTATTTTTGTCGTCTGCATCAAATTGCTTGTTCAAAGTTTATAAAGTAGAAGTACATAAACATAGTTTGTCGTTCTCAATTTCAGTCTTTAGTTGTACAATCTAGTTCCTTATTCGTACCATGTAAATTAAACTAAACATAGCAAGTTATCTTCTTTAGCACTATGTGTATGCTTATGTTCTTGATCTGTAATCCAGTGGTATGGTGAGACTACCAACAACAGCACAATGTCATATCCTGCTATGTCTCAACTATGAACAATGCCACATTATATTAATGTTATTTAAATCGTGTCTCTTTATTTACCAATCTGAAATGGTATAAATTGACAGTACACTCACCATTCATGCTTATACGTTGTTTAGAACTACATCTATGCTTGTGTTCTTGATCTGTAATCCAGTGGTCTGGTGAAGCTGGCCGCTCCTGCACAATGCCATTTCCTGCCGTCTTAACTATGAACAATGCCTATTATGTTAATGCTATTTTAAACCGTGTCTCTTTATTGACAGCGCTGATGCTTATACGTGCAAAACCTGTTATCTACCTACTTGTTTCTCTTTCAGGGTGACAACACTGCTGCTAGGAAGAACTGCCACAATGATAGTGAGATGAACCCATTGTTTGTCCCTCTAACACATATTCCAGTGGAGAAGGCAAAACATATTGAGGGTAGGGATACAACCATGAAGTCGCATCTTGATGTAGTGCCAAACTTACTCAGCGACACAAGCTCGATGAAGTCGCCACCTGAATTTGTTCGACTTCTTCAGTATGAAATTCAAGCAGAAATACATGCTTCCGCTCAAATACGACTGGAACTCCAATCTCTATGCAAGATTAACCATAAGTATATGACATTGATGCTATGCAGCTTAAGTTGGTGGATCTGAGCGCCAAAGAAGCGCAGTCTCATCAGGTTGCTAAGCTGCTTGCGCTGCAGCTGCTGGGCTGGGCTAACCTTTCTTGAACTGTGTTGAAGTGTTGTCGGTTCTGTCTATTATTTTGTCCGCCTGTTAACTTCCACTGGTAGTGACCTGCCCAGTTTATGTAATCTGCTGTCTGGTTGCCGTTTATAATCACTGGCGGCGAACTTTTATGCCGAGGGGATGTAATATGCTGTAATTTCTTTGTTGTATAGTCTAGGTTTATTCTTGGTCGGTATGCTGTAATTTAGGCCAGAAGGTTCAGTGGATCTCAGTGTTGTCGGTCTTCAGGGCGGCCCGTTACTCATATGGGCCAAAACGTAGGCCTATAATCATCTTGGGCCATTAGCAGGTCTAAACCTTATGGTTGTTTCCCGCCTTTAACAGGCCGAGTAAAGTTCTGGCCAGCTGGGCCAGAGAATACAATGGGCTTTTAACAGGCTAAAACCTAGATTGGGCTAGCATTGAGCCGAAAAATTCACGGGCCAATACAGGCCGAAACTGCCTAAGGCCCATGTTTGGCCCAAATAGGACGAGCAGTTAACAGGCCAAAATATATCTCGGGCCCGTTTGGCCCAATAAAATTATGGGCTTTAAGCAGGCCGGAATCTACGCGGGCTATAGGCCTAAAAGTGTCACGGGCCATTATCAGATTGGTTGTAAGCAGGCCGTATTCAACGCGGGCTGTAATTAGGCCCAACTGTTACACGGGCCATTAACAGGCCGGTAGGCCAGTTGGGGTGAAATTTATCCACGAAGACTACAGGCCGTTAAGAGGCCTAAAGTTACTTCGGACTAGAAGTAGCCCAGTGTCTGCATGGGCCGTTAAATGGCCTAAAGTTAAACCGGGCCGACAACGTCCCAGATGCACCACAGGCCGCTAACAGGCCAAAACTATTATCGGGTCGAACTGGTAAACGGGCATTTAACAGGCTGAAATACAAACCTATCTTAGAATGGGCCCAAAAGAACAGTGGCCTGTTAACGGGCCTGATCCGATATGGGCCGTAATTTGGCACAGAACACGGCAGGTTGTGAACGGGCCTGATTTGGTATGGGCCTCAGTTTGGCCATAAACATGGCAGGTTGTTAACGGGCCAGCCCACTAGTGCGTGAAAAAACAATGGTGGGCCTTTAGCTGGGCTGGCCTTTTCACCGGAATGGGCCTCTGTTGGGCCGTGCCACGTGTCGACGTATCATAGGCGCCTCCTGTCCAATAAGTGGATGACATCTGTCCCAACGGTGAGCAAACACGTGTTTCCTCCGGCCAATGAGTATTTTACATGTGGAAAATCCCCATTGGTCTGGGCTGTTAACGGGTTATCAGATCCAAAACCAGACCCGATAGCTTAACGGCGTTCCGTTACGGTGGATGCCATGTGTCGGTCACCCTTGACGAAAGAACTTTTATGGCGCGCGATTTATCGTCATGGAAGTGGACACTTCCGTGATGATAATTTTGGTAATGTCATGGAACACTTCTACGACAACACAGGTATGACTATCTTGATTCTGTCATAAAATTTTCATGGATGTACATGCATGACAGAAAACGTGACCTACTGTGACAAACACGTATCATCACGGAAGTGTATTTTTTGCAGTGCTAGTTCTATTCTATTCAACACATCGAGGAGTGGAGAAGGAGGAGGTGGACTTTTAGCTCACCGACTCGGGTGTAGAGGAAGTAGAGGTAGCTCGGCTGACAATCACTCCAAGGAGACACGACTCTACAAAGCCTGCATATTCCACCGAGTAAAATTTTAGATCATCAAATCTCATATAGCATTCTTTGATGACAAAGTGATAATGACACAAAATTAATTAAATTTTCCATACCTAAATTTTCTTACTAAAAATAAACTAGTTCTATTAATTCAACTAGTTCAACTAAGCACTAACTGTAAATAAAAATAATTATTTTTCTTACTAATTCAACTAGTTCAACTAAGCACTTACTATAAATAATAATAATTAATTTTCTTACTAATTCAACTAATTCTATTAAGCACTTAGTATAAATAAACTAGTTCTATTAACCATTTAAATTCTATGTACATTCCACAAAATTCTACCTATCTATACTATTGAAAAAACCTACATTCTACCTATCTATGCTATCAACTAAATCTATGGAGGGAGGAGGGGCTGTGGATGGAGGAGGGGGAGGGAGTAGGGGCTGTGGAGGGAGGAGGGGCTATGGAGGGAGGAGGTGCTACTGATGGAGGGGCGGCTAGAGGAGTGAGGAGCAGGGGAGGAGGAGTGGGCGGAGGAGGGAGAAGGGGCAGCTAGAGGGGGAGGAGGGAGGAGGAAGAGGAGAAGGAGGAGGCTTACCGAGGCTGGAGGATGGCGGCGACGCCGGCGGCGCCAATGGGGCGATGGGGCGATAGCGCAGGAGGACGACAACGACCGCGACACAGTGAGATAGGAGATCGAGTGAGGAAACGGGCAGGCGCGCGGGGGGATAAGGCTGGATTAGTAGTAGCGTGGTTTAGGAGAAAACACTACTGCTAAACTAGCTAGCACTAGCACGTTTCATAGCAAAGCGCTAAACTTAGCCTGGCGGCAATGGTGGGGGTAATTTTAGTACTAGTGCTCTTTGCCCTCGCAGCGCTACTGCTATGTTCATAGCAGTAGCGCGTTCCTTTGCCCCGCGCTACTACTAAGTAGCAGTAGCGCCCCATTTTACCCAGCGTTACTGCTAAAGTTCTATGTATAAGGTTTTTCCTAGTAGTGTAACAAGCTATCGAGATGGCCATCAATAGATATCAATGTGACTGAGTAGGGATTGCCATGCAACAGATGCACTAGAGTTATAAGTTTATGAAAACTCAAAAATAAACTAAGTGGGTGTGCATCCAACTCGCTTTCTCATGAAGACCTAGGGCAATTTGAGGAAGCCCATCATTGGAATATGCAAGCCAAGTTCTATAATGAAAAATTCCCACTAATGTATGAAAGTGACAACGTAAGAGACTCTCTATCATGAAGATCATGGTGCTACTTTGAAGCACAAGTGTGGAAAAAGGATAGTAGCATTGCCTCTTCTCTCTTTTCTCTCATTTTTTTGTGGGCTTCTTTGGCCTCTTTTATTTTTGTAAAGTCCAGAGACTCATCCCAACTTTAGAGGGAATCATAGCTTCCATCATCCTTTCCTCACATGGGACAATGCTCTAATAATGATGACCATCACACTTTTATTTACTTAAAACTCAAGAATTACAACTCGATACTTAGAACATAATATGACTATATATGAATGCCTCCGGTGGTGTACCGGGATGTCAAATGATCTAGCGTAGCAAATGACATCAAAAATGGACAAGCCATGAAAACATCATGCTAGCTATCGTATGATCATGCAAAGCAATATGACAATGATGGTATGTGTCATAATAAAACGGAACGGGGAAAGTTGCATGGCAATATATCTCGGAATGGCTATGGAAATGCCATAATAGGTAGGTATGGTGGCTGTTTTGAGGAAGGGTATATGGTGGGTTTGATACACCGGTGAAAGTTGCGCGGTACTAGAGAGGCTAGCAATGGTGGAAGGGTGAGAGTGCGTATAATCCATGGACTCCACATTAGTCATAAAGAGCTCACATACTTATTGCAACAATTTATTAGCTATTGAAACAAAGTATTAGACGCATGCTCCTAGGGGAGATGTTTGTAGGAGTTAACCATCACGCGCTCCCGACCTCCACACAAAGGATGACAGCCAATAAATAAATCATTCTCCGACTTCATCACATAACGGTGCACCATACGTGCATGCTACGGGAATCACAAACTTTATCACAAGTATTTCTATCAATCCACAATTACTCACTATCATGACTCTAATATCACCATCTTTATATCTCAAAACAATCAAAAGGAATCAAACTTCTCATAGTATTCAATGCTCTTTATATGAAAGTTTTTATTATATCCCTCTTGGATGCCCATCATATTAGGACTAAATTCATAACCTAAGCAAATTACCATGCTGTTTAGAGAGACTCTTAAAATAATATAAGTGAAGCATGAGAGTTCAACAATTTATATAAAATAAAGCCACCACCGTGCTCTAAAAAGATATAAGTGAAGCACTAGACAAATTGCCTAGCTCAAAAGATATAAGTGAAGCACATAGAGTATTCTAATAAATTCACAATTCATGTGTGTCCCTCTCAAAAGGTGTGTACAACAAGTATGATTGTTGCAAACTAAAAAGCAAAGACTCATATCATACAAGGCGCTCCAAGCAAAACACATATCATGTGGTGAATAAAAATATGGCCTCAAGTAACCGCTAGACGAAGATGAAAGAGGGGATGCCATCCAGGGCATCCCCAAGCTTAGATGCTTGGTTGTCCTTGAATATTACCTTGGGGTGCCTTGGGCATCCCCAAGATTAGGCTCTTTCCACTCCTTATTCCATAGTCCATCAACTCTTTACCCAAAACTTGAAAACTTCACAACACAAAACTCAAGAGAAAACTCATGAGATTCGTTAGTATAAGTAAATAAATCACCACTTTCTGGTACTGTTGTGAACTCATTCTTTATCTATATTGGTGTAATATCTACTGTATTCTAACTTCTTCATGGTTCATAACCCCCCCCCCCCCCGACACTACCCATAGATTCGTAAAAATAAGCAAACAACACATAGAAGACATAATCTGTCAAAAACAGAACAGTATGTAATAATCTAAAAACTTCGAATACTTCTGTAACTCCAATTTTTTTGAAAAATTAGGACAACCTGGGAATTTTTTATACAAATCTTGTGTAAAGAATTCAGATCAAAATCACGCTTATGTTATTTTTTAAAATTGTTTTACTGGGCGCAAAACTTTCTGTTTTTCAGCAAGATCAAATCAACTATCACCGTAAGCCATCCCAAAGGTCTTACTTGGCTAAAACACTAATTAAAACACCAAAACACAATTACTACAGAGGTAATAGTGTGTATTTTCATAAAAACATAAAATAAAAATATTGGGTTGTCTCCCAACAAGCACTTTTCTTTAAAGCCTTTTAGCTAGGCATTGATAATTTTAATGATGCTCACATGAAAGATAGCAATTGAAACAAAGAGAGCATCATGTAGCATGTGAAAAAAAGTTTAAGTCTAAAAGATTTCCTATGCATAGGCATTAAACAAGCAAACAAATTATGAAGACAGGCAAAACATACCATATGCAAGGAAGAAGAAAGAAACAATAGCAATTTCAACGTAATGAGAGGTAATTTAGTAACATGAAAATTTCTACAAGCATATTTCCCTCTCTCATAATAATTACATGTGGGCTCATATTCAAATTCAATAATATAGCTATCACATAACATATTCTCTACATGATCCACATGCATACAAAGTTGACATACTCTTCCAAAATAGTGGGATTATCATCAAATAAAGTCATGACCTCTCCAAGCCCACTTTTATAAAAAAAATCATAAGATTGATCAATCTCCAAAGTAGTGGGATCATTATTTCCTAGAGTTGACACTCTTCCAAACCCACTTTCAATATTATAGCAAACATATTCGTCATAAGGCTTCAATAAATTTTCAAGATCATAAGAAGCATTACCACCCCAATCATGATAATTGCAATAAGTAGAGGACATAGCAAAACTAGCATCCCCAAGCTTGGGGTTTTGCATATTATTAGCACAATCAACATTAATAGAATTTATAATAACATCATTGCAATCATGCTTTTGATTCAAGGAACTATCAAGTATGGGTGCAATAGCAACAATCTCATGTTTAACATAAGGAACTATATAGCAAATTCTTCTCCATAAACATTATTAATATAGGCATCATGGTCATAAGAATAGCAAGCATCACATTCATCAAGGGAGCATATCTCAATCAAATCATCGGAATCATACTTATCTATAGATTCATGCATATCATTATTTTCTTCCAAATCAACGGTCATTCTCTCAATAAATTCCTTAACATAGGCATTATGAGCATAGTTTTCATAGCAATATTTAAGTATGTCAAAATTTTCAGATTTGTAGAGAGTAATATCATACTTTTCAATCAAAGAAGCAACTTCATAAGCACCCTTAAAAGCAAAAAACTTCAGTTTTTTCGATATCATAGTAACTATAAACACCATTTTCATAAGAAGATAAGATTTCATTATCATTAAACTCACATAGGTAGGGAAGGTGTTTTTTAGGGTTCTTAGAGCAACAAGTAAATCACAAAGTTCACAAAGATTCGAAGCATAACATAGCAAACAATTTATCTGATTCCATAAGAGTCTCCCTTTTTCAGACAAACAATGACGCACAAAATGTGCATGCTCATCTAAAGATTTTCCCTCAACTAAACTAGTTGGGGTTTCAGCACGAGCACATATGGATCAAAGATGATCCAAGTAGAAAACTTTAAGTGGATCCATAAACCTTTTTGTTTCTGATTTTTCAATAAACAAACAATTGTACCAAGCAAGCAAGCCAAGTAAGACATGAAGGCAACCGAAAGAAAGGCGAATAAGAAGGAAAATATTTTTGTATTTTCTGAAAATGTTTTAGAAGTGGGGAGAGGAAAACGAGAGGCAAATGGCAAATAATGTAATGCGAGAGATGAGAGTTTATGATGGGTACTTGGTAGGCTTGATGTAGAACCTCCCCGGCAATGGCGCCAGAAATTCTTCCTCCTACTTCTTGAGCTTGCGTTGGTTTTTTTCTTGAAAAAGGAAAGGGTGATGCAGCAAAGTAGAGATATGTATTTCCCTCAGTTTTGAGAACCAATGTATCAATCCAGTAGGACATACACGCAAGTCTCCAATCTATGCACCTGCACAAATAATCAAACACTTGCACCCAACATGATAAAGGGGTTGTCAATCCCTTCACGGTCACTTGCAAAGGTGAGATCTGATAGAGATAGATATAAAAGATTACTAAATGTAAAACAAAGTAAAAATAAATAAATTGCAGCGAGGTATTTTTGGGTTTTTTGGTTTATAGGTCTGAAAATATATGATCGAAAATAGACCCGGGGGCCATAGGTTTCACTAGAGGCATCTCTCCTGAAGGAAAATAATACGGTGGGTGAACAAATTGTTGCCGAGCAATTGATAGAAAAGCGCAAAGTTATGATGATATCCAAGGCAATGATTATGAATATAGGCATCACGTCTGTGTCAAGTAGACCGACTCCTGCCTGCATCTACTACTATTACTCCAAACATCGACCGCTATCCAGTATGCATCTAAACTATTAAGTTCATAAGAACGGAGTAACTCCTTAAGCAAGATGACATGATGTAGAGGGATAAACTCAAGCAATATGATGAGAACCCCATCTTTTTAGCCTTGATGGCAACAACACAATACGTGTCTCGCTACCCCTACTTTGTCGCTGGGTGAGATCACCGCAAGATTGAACCCAAAACCAAGCACCTCTACCATTGCAAGAAGAACCAATCTAGTTGGCCAAACCAAACCGATAATTCGAAGAGAAATCACTGGTGCGCGTCGGTGCTAAACAAACAGTTTTTAACCCCTTTCCGCGACGGCATTCGAAACCGTCGCCAAGTGAGTGTGGGCGATAGGAGGGTCCTTCCAACACGACCCAGAAACCGTCGGGGATATGCCCTCTTGGCACACACGCTCGGCAAAATGAGGTCGTGTGCGACCAGTGAGCACTCAAATACAGAAATACGTATAGTAGTACTAAAAATACAATTATACAGGCGAAATCATTTCCGGTCGTAAGTACATCCCACACAGTCAGTCACCGCTAAATGTTTCCATTCGTATATACATCCCACACAGTCACTCCAAGGAAAACGTTTGCGCAAGGTGGCGCAACACAAACAGTTTTCAAGAGAATATCGTGTGTGATTGTTCATTGATCCAACACGGTTTATTCGTAGAAACTGTGTGCGTTGCCTGAGGTCATTGTCCATGGTGTTTTCTCATTAACCGTTTGCAATAGTAAAACCTAATTAGCAAGCTAATTGGCCAATTAGCGGGCTAATTGCCCTATTATTAATAATCCATTTACTAATCTAATTGACATTCATATTAATCACATAATATATTCCATTTCCGTATTAAGGAAGCGGATTTCATAATTGAAATACATCGTACTACATCATGATATAGCTTCAGCACTCAGCCACCCCATTACACAACTGCACCAGCAGCAAGTTTCACATGCAACATCTAGAACCTTTCGAAATTAGCATCATAGACAGTACATAGAGAGATGCATCTCATCTGGAAAACTGCTAAAGCGGAAGGCGAATATTGAGCCTTCATTCATGTTGAAGGTCTTTGCAACTTTAGGCCAGTGCCTGTGGATGATTGACCGTCCATCCTTCGACCTCTTTAGGAACACTTCAATATTGAACCGTGGGTGTTGTATGAAAACTTTCCTCGCCTCTTGACCATAGAGGTGGTTTGAGAGGTAATCATCAGTGAACCCTGAAAACAAGGATGTGCATAAATATCTTCTCAATATTGGAAATGGGGCAAAGGAATAAAAAGGGCAAGGTATAATAGTTAGTACCATCTTGTAAACCTCAGTGCTTCCCATTGTTTCCCTGCAACACATATAAGGTAGTTAGTCATCAGGTTAAGTAAGAGTTTGCATGCTATCAGTAAAATATGTTGATGAAAAATAAGCACATTGCAGATTCATCAGATTAATTCAAGCCACATGGAAAACCCATTTATCCAAACCAAGCATGATTAAGAACTAGGAAATATAGCACTTGTATATGTTTCTCATGTATTAAGTGCAGCCAAATTCGATTTATTCCTCACATGGTATACAATAAGAGAATGCAGCCATAGCAATTGAACATCGCATTGCAGAGTTGAACCAAGCAGTTAACTAAACACCACACAAATGAACCAACGTTAACTGAGCACCACATTGCACAATATAACATACTCCTAATAGAAGATCAAACAGTTAACCAAACCAAGCATGCTTAACAACTTGGAAATATAGCAACTGTATTTGTTTCTCATGTATTTAGTACAGCCAAATTCAATTTATTTCTCACATGGTATACAGTAACAGAATGCAGCCACAACAATTGAACATTGCATTGCAGAATTGAACCAAGCAATTAACTAAACACCACACTGAACCAAACGTTAACTGAGCACCACATTGCACAATATAACATACTCCTAATAGAAGATCGGACAGTTAACCAAACCAAGCATGCTTAACAACTTGGAAATATTGCACCCTGAAGAATTGAACATCACATTTGCAGAATTGAACCAAGCAGTTAACTGAACACCACATTGCATGACATATAGAACATATACACTATAACAGAAGATTGCATGGTAAAGTAGGTAGCACAATTCACTAGAATTTGTTAAGGGAAGGCAGTAGCTAGCAAACTGAACATGCATGGGTCCTTATAGTGAGCTAATAAGACAAGCTACTCCTTATTGTCGGAGATATCGATGACGATTGGCTCCTTGGCCATGGAAGAGGGCGAGGCCTCCGCATCGTGGGTGCCCTTGTTGTAGTGGTGAGTTGCCAGAGCCGCTCCGGGCACCAACCTTCTTGGCTCTCGAGATGAGGTAAGCACGTGCACGCTGAGAAAACACCTTGTAGTCTTCATCGAAGGCACCGACGGTGGCCTCGAGAAAACGCCACGAACTGTCGTTTAAAGCAGCTAACCGCGTCGCGACGTCGGCGCGCGAGGCGTCAACGGTGGCCTCGACAGCGAGGTGCTCCTCCAAGACCTGGGGGTCAGCACGAATGGCAGCCATCGCGACCTCATCCACGCGTGCGGCCACGATTTGCTTCTCCGCTGCCAAATTCTCCTTGAGGTCCTGGCTATACTGTGTGCACCATGGCTTAGGTCGGCGCTTATTTGGTGGAGGGGTCGGTGATTTGGGTGGAAGGTGTCACGCTCGCGCTAGCGGTCGGGGCATGTGGGATGTGGAAGGAGGAGGAAGATGGGGGTCGGGTGTGGATTACCTACCTGGATAAGCGAGGCCGAGCAGCTTGGAGGAGGGTCGCCGCCGAGGAGGCAGCGCTGCAAGCAAGGATTGAAGGTTTCATCTTGGAAAGGAAGGCGGAAACAGGGGAAATGTGGCTTTTGTTAAGGGGATGGGGGCGGGGAGGTAGATATTTCCGCAAAAGCCGAAAATTTGGAATCGCTTCAGCGAAAAAACTGGCGCGCAAAGTGTCATCATACACGGTCCCTTATTCAGAGCGGGCTATGGACTGTAGCCGTCGCACCTTCTCGCGTAAGCCGTATGCGTACTATAGTCTGACGGTGCTCCAAGATATTTTGTGGTGCATCTCACACGGTTGGTTATAATGAACTGTGTGGGATCTACTTGATTTTTCGTCTTGATTTGAATTACATAATGGGGTCATAGCGGCCATGGACGGAGTTTGAATTGCTAGACCTTTTATCTGTAGTGATCATAAAAGAATTGGAATTATTCAGGGTTCGTTTGGACATTTTTATGCATTAAGTGAGTTTTCAATGCATTTATGTGCATAATTCAAATTTGAACTACATGCACATGCTCCAGTGCATATAAATAGGTTGAAAAATCAAATATTTTTTCCTTGGGTGCATGCTTAGGTCCCATGCAAGAAATGAGAATGAATGTCAAACACCCTGCCACCATCACTCAGCCGCAAACATTGAGATACCTGGTTTTTAAATTCTAGTAAATCCAAAACTCGTCTGAAATTCATGAAACTTGGCATGCTATCATGGAGCGGCAACAACATGCCGTGGTAAATTTTTTGTCCCATTTGGGGCAGGTTTGGGTATATGCTTCTCACAAATCAGAGCTTCTCACAACAAGCATGATGTTTCGGTAGGGAATGCCCCAACTTTGGGGACGAAACGATATCCATTGCCTCTTATTGCTTTCAAATTTTTTCTCGTGTCAACATAGAACAACAGGAGTGTTGTGTTATCTTTTGTTATTTTTCGGGGTTTGTTTGGACATTTTTATGCATTAAGTGAGTTTTCAATGCATTTATGTGCATAATTCAAATTTGAACTACATGCACATGCTCCAGTGCATATAAATTGGTTAAAAAATCAAATCTTTGTCCTTGGGTGCATGCTTAGGTCCCATGCAAGAAATGGGAAGGAATGTCAAACACCCTGCCACCATCACTCGGGCGCAAACATTGAGATACCTGGTTTTTAAATTCTAGTAAATCCAAAACTCGTCTGAAATTGATGAAACTTGGCATGCTATCATGGAGCGGCATCAACATGCCGTGGTAAATTTTTTGACCCATTTGGGGCAGGTTTGGGTATATGCTTCTCACAAACCAGAGCTTCTCACAACAAACGTGATGGTTTCGGTAGGGAACGCCCCAACTTTGGGGACGAAACGATATCCATTGCCTCTTATTGCTTTCAAATTTTTTTCTCGTGTCAATATAGAACAACAGGAGTGTTGTGTTATTTTTTGTGATTTTTCGGGGTTCGTTTGGACATTTTTATGCATTAAGTGAGTTTTCACTGCATTTATGTGCATAATTCAAATTTGAACTACATGCATGTGCTCCGGTGCATATAAATTGGTTGAAAAATCAAATCTTTTGTCCTTGGGTGCATGCTTAGGTCTCATACAAGAAATGGGAATGAATGTCAAACACCCTACCACCGTAACTCGGCCGCAAACATTGATATACCTGGTTTTTAAATTCTAATAAATTTAAAACTCGTCTGAAATTCATGAAACTTAGCATGCTATTATGGAGCGGCATCAACATGCCGTGGTAAATTTTTTGACCCATTTGGGGCAGGTTTGGGTATATGCTTCTCACAAAACAGAGCTTCTCACAACAAGCGTGATGGTTTCTGTAGGGAACGCCCCAACTTTGGGGACGAACCGATATCCATTGCCTCTTATTGCTTTTAAATTTTTTCTCATGCCAACATAGAACAACAGGAGTGTTGTGTTATCTATTAAATAAGCCCTCACGTTTGTCCACATATGCTAATATTACTTGCATCGTTTGATCGGAATAATAATGGTTGAGATTTAAAAGAATTTACGTTACACATGTTTCAAACGTATGTGCCAACATTGAACTGCCATGTTGATATGTATGAATATAAGGCAGATTATATGTGCCAACATTGAACTGTCATGTTGATTTGTACGAATATAAGGCAGATTAATAATAGACTAAAATATTACATGCAATATTTGACACGTACATCAAATCATGTGTACAAATTGGAAACCAAGTCCAGTAAAAAAATAGGTCCAAACATAAAGCCATACTGCATTACGGGTCTACTACAACTCTCTGTGCATGCACCTAACGAGGAGGGGACATGCACCTAACGACAAAAAGGGACATACTTCAATCGGACTCTTTTTTTGCTATATTTCAATCGGACTCCGGCAACGTATCAAAAGTAAACACCGATCGCCTAAAAAGGAAGCCCAACCACACGTATGAAAACTGACCATGGGCTACCTAAAAAAAAGCCGACCACAGACCACCTAACAAAAAGCAAAGCACAGCCACACAAGGAAGGACGTCTCTCTTTTTTAAAAGAAAAAACAAGGCTTTCAGGGCCTCCATGGCCGACACACACAAGATAAAAGCATGTTCTGTTTTTGCTGGTAGCAAACGATTAGAACCACGGTGTTGATTGGAGTCTGAGCCATGCATAAAGTTAGAGCTAGGTCTACAATGACTTAAAAAAATAGTAATAAAATGATAAATTGTACTTTAGTCTGTACGAACGAAAAATGGATGCATAGGTCGAATATATCCATATATTTAGAAATTTTCGCCAGTCAGAATATACATTTCCAATATTTTTAGAAAACAAAAGTTTAATATACCCATATATACATGTGAATTGCTTTCAAGAACTTTTGCCGGTCAGAGAATGTATTTCCATCTATTTTTTAGAAAACTAACCTCAACAGAGCATGAGCTGCAAAACACAATTCCAACTAGACTCGACGCTGAAGAAATGAAAAATTAAGGTAGGAGAAATACGATCCATGTCATGCATAACTTTGGAGTTCAGACTCCAACAATGATTTTAAAAATAAATAAATTGTATTACCAATGTTTCAAAATTTTCAAAAGTGATTTCAACTATATTTAGTATATCCTAATGACAAAATTTAAAAGATATGTCTAATAGTTCTATATATACGTATTGAATTACTTTCAGAACTTTTTGACAATCTGAAAATGTATTTTCAAATTTCAGAACAAAATTCCAGTCAGTCTCTGTCTTCAAAAAACAATTAGCGTCCAGACACATTTCATATTGGCTTATAGAAAGAAAAGGAGGCACCGTATGGTGAATAAAAATATATTAGACATATGAGGACCAGGCTAAAGCAATGTGCGACGGTTCGTAAGAAGAGAAGGTGAGAAAAAAAATCCTGGCATGAGAAAGATGAGCCGAGTCACGCAGAATTAGCAATTAACCTCTCTAATGAAAATAATAGTGATGAGAGATGGTTTCACAACATCTGGGGAGAACCATAGAGTATATACATGCATAAGCATTGGATAGACGACGTGCATGGAATTGTTTAGGAAAAATAGGACGATCAATTTCAAAATCTTATTGTTGTGAGCTAGCATAGTGTACCAATACAGCAAAAAAATGTTGTCCGATGGAAACCATAAACACCGAATGTTAAGACAACAAGGGAGTGAGAATGACCGTGCTCGCAGTCAATTGGTCAACCGATGCAATAGAAGAAATGTCACTCAATAGAGTATAAAAAATATTGCGGTCGAGCTTGGTGGACTTTGCAAAACCTATAGTGAAACAAAAAAGGTGCCACACCCGCATGTAAAGTTGATGCAAAGGGGAAAAAGACCAAAATGTAACAATTTAATGTCAACTGATATTGAACTTTTTGAAAACAATAAGTAGTAGAATTTGAAAAATCAGTGCATTCATTGGAGCCAAACTAAAATATCTATGCCTAAAACCATAGTTGAGTTTTTTCATCACAAAAGGATAAAGTTCATATTTATAATACCTTAACGGTTGATCATATAATAAAAAATCTTGCTCTTGTAATACATGTGACTAAATCAGAAATATGAATTTTATTTAAGGTACATACTGTAAAATCAGTATATCAAGTCTAATATAGTTATAATGAAGATATAAATGGAAGAAAACATTAAAAATCTAGCCGCGCAAATGCGCGGGTAACATTACTAGTTTTTTTTGTGTTTTTCGGGGTTCGTTTGGACATTTTATACATTAAGTGAATTTTCAATGCATTTATGTGCATAATTCAAATTTGAACTACATATGCATTCTCCAGTGCATATAAATTGGTCGAAAAATCAAATATTTGTCCTTGGGTGCATGCTTAGGTCCCATGCAAGAAATGGAAATGAATGTCAAACATCCTACCACCGTCACTCGGCCGCAATCATTGAGATACCTGGTTTTTAAATTCTAGTAAATCCAAAACTCGTCTGAAATTCATGAAACTTGGCATGCTATCATGGAGCGGCAACAACTTGTCATGGTAAATTTTTGTCCCATTTGGGGCAGGTTTGGGTATATGCTTTTCACAAACCAGAGCTTCTCACAACAAGCATGATGGTTTCGATAGGGAACGCCCCAACTTTGGGGACGAAATGATATCCATTGCCTCTTATTGCTTTCAAATTTTTTCTCGTGTCAACATAGAACAACAGGAGTGTTGTGTTATTTTTTGTGATTTTTCGGGGTTCGTTTGGACATTTTTATGCATTAAGTGAGTTTTCAATGCATTTATGTGTATAACTCAAATTTGAACTACATGCACATGCTCCAGTGCATATAAATTCGTTGAAAAATAAAATATTTGTCCTTGGGTGCATGCTTAGGTCCCATTCAAGAAATGGGAATGAATGTCAAACACCATGCCTCTGTCACTCGGCCCCAAACATTGAGATACCTGGTTTTTAAATTCTAGTAAATCCAAAACTCGTCTGAAATTCATGAAACTTGGCATGCTATCATGGAGCGGCGCCCGACATGCTGTGGTATTTTTGTGTCCATTTTGAGAGAAAGCGCACTCGAATAACGGCCAACAAAGGCATTTTGAAAAAATAGCTGCCACTTTAATATCTCAAACGTTTGTATAATTCAAACCGTGTGCGCTCTGTTAACCATTCACGTGACGCCACGTATCTTGGTTTTAATGGCTATAGGTTTTAATGGCTCTTGATCACACATGTTTCAGATAGAACACCCGTATGCAAAGTGAGAGCAGGATTTGTGCATCTCCTGAACACAAACGGTTCTTTTGGATGACCCGTGTGAACCACTTACAAACAATTTGGTGCGATTTGCATCTGTCATATTGGGTATGTTGCCATTTGTCAAACTAGAAAGAATTACATTTGTTGATCTAGTTACATTGCCATTTGCCAACCTTGTAACAGTGCGATTTGTCAAAATATGAAGCTAAAAATCACTAGTAGTATCTAATTTTGGCAACTAAAATTCAGTAATTAAGCATAGATGGAGGCGAGGAGGCGTGTTCAGCCAGGCGTGCAGCGGGCGGCGCGGTACTATTCGATTTGACAACAGGCGACGCAGTTCCCGATACGGCTTTAATGCAGACGGGGGAGAGGGTAGCAGTTCCCGAAATGTTGAACGGCCAATGATGCATCCTCCTTCAATTAGAATCGTGTGAATGCATGAGGGATGTAATGGGAGGACCGGGAAAAGAGGCAGCACGATGTGAATGCAACGCAGTTTGCACTCATATAAAGGCGCCCCTCCATTGCAATGCATCTACCACATCGTACGCACCTAAGCATTCGCCTAAGCACCTACACTAATAAGCGCAAAAGTGCCCACTCCAGACCCATGGCGCCGATGTGCGCGAGCGGCCAGCGGCTGTGCTAGATGGTCCACGACGCCGGCCTGCGGCATGGCACCGTGGATTGTCTCCATACAGTGTTGGCGACCGGCTGGTGGATGGCCGCCGTCGACACCAGCTAGGACTCTCAGTTGGACCAGATGATCGTTCGCACCACCAACAGGTTCACCGCCGTCGACATCGCCGTACTCCTCCAGCCCGCGCGCCCGGGCTCCTCATTGCCTGCCACCCTAATCGGCCTCCATGGTCGGAACCTCTTTCAAGCAGTGGTGGCCTGATATGTCTCCCACGTATCTATAATTTTTTATTGTTCCATGTTGTTTTATTATCAATCTTGGATGTTTTATTATCATTTTATAGTCATTTTATATCATTTTTTGGTACTAACCTATTGACATAGTGCCAAGTGTCAGTTGCTGTTTTTTCCATGTTTTTTACATCGCAGAAAATCCTTATCAAACGGAGTCCAAATGCCACGAAACTTTACGGAGATCTTTTATGGGCCAGAAGGAAGGCAATGGGCCCTAGTTGCACCTAGGGGGTGCCCCAAGGGGGGCACAACCCCCCAGGGCACGCCAGCAGGCCCAGGCGCGCCCTGGTGGGTTATGCCCACCTCGGGTGCCCCCCGAACCACCTCTTTGCTCTATAAATACCACAATATTCATGAAACCCTAGAAGAAGCGTCGAAATATTCATCCAGCCGCCGCAGAGTCTAGAACCACCAGATCCAATCAAGACACCATCACGGAAGGGGTTCACCACTTCCATTGGTGCCTCTCCGATGATGCGTGAGTAGTCCTTTGTAGACCTTCGGGTCCGTAGTTAGTAGCTAGATGGCTTTCTCTCTCTTGCTGGATTCTCAATACAATGGTCTCTTGGAGATCCATATGATGTAACTCTTTTGCGGTGTGTTTGTTGGGAACTGATGAACTTTGAGTTTATGATCAGTCATATCTTTTTATATCCATGAAAGTTATTTGCGTTTCTTTGATCTCTTATAGCCTCGTATTTCTTCTCCGATATTTGGGTTTTGTTTGGCCAACTTGATCTATTTATATTGCAATCGGAAGAGGTGCCCGGTAGTGGGTTCGATCTTATGGTGCTCGATCCCAGTGACAGAAGGGGAAACGACACGTACGTATCGTTGCTACTAAGGATAAAAGGATGAGATCTATATCTACCTCCATATAGATAAATTGATCTTGTCTGCATCATGTCATCGTTCTTATTGCATTACACCATTTTTTTCATGAACTAAATACACTAGATGCATGCTAGATAGCGATCGATGTGTGGAGTAATAGTATTAGATACAGGCAGGAGTCGGTCTACTAATCTTGGACGTGATGCCTGTGTAATGATCATTGTCTGTATATCGTCATAATTATTTGAAGTTCTACCAATTGCCCAACAGTAATTTGTTTACCCACCGTTTGCTATTTTTCTCGAGAGAAGCCACTAGTGAAACCTACGGCCCCCGGGTCTTCTTTCTGATATATTTGCCTTGCGATCTACTTTTGCTTTGCATTTTTTTCAGATCTAATAAACCAAAAAATACAAAACTACCTTGCTGCACTTTATTTATTTGCGATCTATTATTTCAATCTACTACAATTTACCTCACGCCCACTTGCCAATTTCTGGCGCCGTTACCCGAAAGGGGTTGGCAACCCCTTTAACACGTCGGGTTGCGAGGTGTTGTTATTTGTGTGCAGGTGTTACTTACGTTGTGTTGCTTGGTTCTCCTACTGGTTCGATACCTTGGTTTCTTAACTGAGGGAAATACTCTACCATCGTTGTGCTACATCATCCCTCCGTCTCCGGGGAAATACCGACGTGGTTCTTGCTACCATGACGGAGAATTTATGGCGCCATTGCCAGGGAGGATCAAGTCAAGATAGTCTCCCGTCAACGTGCCAATTTCTAGCGCCGTTGCCGGGGAGGATCTTCAACAAAACCAGGTTCCTAATCACAAATCTCATCTCCTCGTAATTTACATTATTTGCCATTTGCCTATCGTTTTCCTCTCCCCCACTTCACAAAAAAAATTCATTTTATTCGCCCTCTTTTTCGTTTGTCGTTTCCTCGTCAGATCAATCTTTTTGGTTGCAATCTTGTTTACTACCTTTGCTTGTGTTACCATGTGCCTTCTATTTGCTTGCATCTTCGCTTGCTAAAAATCTATTGATATGGATCCTCATCCACTTGCTAATCTTTTTAAAAGGTCCAATCATGATGAACCAATTGCTAGTGAGTTGAGTGCACTAGATTATCTTTATGAAGTTTTGCTTGAGAATCATCAATCTGAAAATTGTAATGAAGAAATTTATGAAGTGACTCATGATAGCTCCTTGAATGAAAAGCATGATGTCAATAATTTTACTATAAACTCTATTAATGTCAATTGTGCTAATAATATGCAAAACCCCAAGCTTGGGGATGCTTGTTTTGTCATGTCCGCTACTTGTTGCAATGATCATGATTGGGTTGATAACGTTTCTTATGATCTTGAAAAATTATTTAAGCCTCATGATGAATATGTTTGCGATAATATTGAAAGTGGGTTTGGAAGAGTGTCAACTTTAGCTAAAAATAATCCCACATATTTGGAGAATTATCAATCTTGTGAATTTCATGATGAAAGTGGGTTTGGAGAGGTCATGACTTTAGTTGATGTTAATCCCACTATCTTGGAAGACTATAAAACTATTATGCATGTGGATCATGAAGAGAAACTTTTATATGATAGTTATATTTTTGAATTTGATTATGATATTACATGTAATTATTATGACAGAGGAAAATATGGTTGTAGAAATTTTCGTCTTACTAAATTACCTCTCGTTAAGTTGAGATCGTCGATGTTGTATCCTCTCCTTTGCATATGCTTCTTATTTCTTGTCTTGACAATTTGTTTTCCTATAAAATTCCTATGAATAGGAAATATGTTAGACTTAAATGTGTTTGTCACATGTTTCATGATGCTCTCTTTGTGTTTCAATTATTATCTTTCGTGTGAGCATTGTTGAAATCTTATGCCTAGCTAGGGGCGTAAAACTATAGCGCTTGTTGGGAGGCAACCCAATGAATAAAACTTATTTTTGATTTTTTCTTTCTGTTCTTGAGTGTTAGCACAATTATGCTACTGTTATGATTGTGTTTTAATTAGTGTTTGTGCCAAGTAGAACCGATAGGATCTTCTTGGGTGATAGTTGTTTGATTTTGCTGAAAAAGACAGAAACTTTGCGCTCACAAAATTAATTCTCATTTTTATTCAGAAATAGCTTTTGCCATGATTCTTTTTGAAGAATATTAATATACAAATTTCTCAGGCCGTCCTATTTTTTCAGAATTTTTGGAGTCCAGAAGTATTAGTTTAAATCAGATTGCTACAGACTGTTCTGTTTTAACAGATTCTGTTTTCTTTGTGTTGTGTGCTATTTTGATGGCTCTATGGTTTTCTTTGATGATTTTTTGCCCTGGATAAGTTGGAATACAGTAGATATAATACAAAAAAAAAATAAGAATTGGTTTTATACAGCACTTATAGTAGTGGGTTTATTTTTCTTACACTAACGGATCTCACGAAGGTTTTGTTGAGTTTTGTGTGATTGAAGTTTTCATGTTTTGGGTTATCTTACGATGGATGAAGGAAGGATGTAAGAGCCTAAGCTTGGGGATGCCCCGGCATCCCAAGCTATTATCCAAGAATGAGCAACCAACTAAGCTTGGGTATGCCCCAGAGTGGCATCCCCGCTTTCTTCCAACAACTATCGGTATTTTACTCGAGGCTATATTTTTATTCGTCACATAATATGTGTTTTGCTTGGAGCGTCTTGTATGATATGTTTATTTGGTTGTTTTATTTTGTGTTTTATGTCATCAATCCTTGCTAGACACACCTATTTGAGAGAGCCAAAATTATATCATGACTTGTTAGAATTGCTCTCTATGCTTCACTTAAATCTTTTATGAGCTAGGACTTGCTCTAGTGCTTCACTCATATCTTTTTGAGCACGGTGTGCTTTGTTGTTTTTGAAGAAATGCTCTCTTGCTTCACTTAGATCTATTTGAGAGTTAGTAAAATTTTGAAGAAATTCTCTCTTGCTTCACTTAAATTATTTTGAGAGAAAGAAAATTTGTTATGCTCATGATCTTCACTTATATTTGTTTGAGCTTATGAAAACCAACACATGAAAATTAGTCCAAAAGTGATAGATATCCAAGAAACATAAAGTAAAAAAATGTCATGAAGATCATTGGACAAAATAAACATGATTCTTATTAATAGTTCTGAGATATGATGATGTGATATGTGAGTTATGTTGATGAGTAATTGTGCTCTAGTAAGAATATTGGTGTTAAGGTTTGTGATTCCCTATGCATGCACGAAGGTCAATAATCATGCAATGAAAATTATATCCTACTTGTGGTGCATTATTTGGTGTTAATTATGCTTAATGCTTGCTTATGAGATTATTCGTTTCTTGGTTGGTCGCTTCCCAATCTTTTGCTAGCCTTCATTTTGCACTAAGTATGACCTCTACTTGTGCATCCAAAATCCTTTAAACCAATTTTGCCACATGAGTCCACTATATCTACCTATATGTGGTATTATTTTGCCGTTTTAAGCAAATTTTCATGTGCCATCTCTAATTTTCAAAAATAAACTTCTCTTTTGTGTGTTTGTTTCGCTCGTGGAACGGTAACGGGTGGCTAATATTTTCCATGGTAGATGTGTTATTATCAAGATGAGTGTTTATTCACTTGTCATTGCATGAGAGTAGGGCAAAGGTTTTAGGGATGCCCAGTCCCGAAATGCAAAAAATATTTACTTTATGTTGTCAAATAATAAATTACTTAGAAAGTGTTGGTATGGAGGGCACCCATGGATACGGTTAGCCATGGAAAGTGAAAGAATGGTGGAAAAAGGAATAAACTTTATTTTCTGTTTGGGAACCGTCTATGGCATATCTAGCATGGAAAGTGTTCGTAGCTCTGAGTCCTTTTCGTTGGTGGGATGGATACACCTCCCAAAATGTTTTTATCTCTAATTTTTCGCTTTGAGCTCTGGCACCTCTACAAAACCCTGCTTCCCTCTGCGAAGGGCCTTTCTTTTAATTTATGCAATTTTTATTTTGAAATTTGAGTCTCCATCTTCTCTCATAAAAAGCACCAACTAGGAGGAAATATGATCATCCTCAAGTGTTGGGTGTAGTTAATATTCGAGTGTGTTTCATGAATGGATCAATGTTTGAACATGATGGTCTAGGGATAACTTATTTTAGCATTGATATTTTGAAAGACATGGTTGCTTGTTGATATGCTTGAGTATCTAAATTATTATGTCAAAACTAGACTATTGCTTTGAATCACATAAAAGTCCAAAGGTCCATGGTATAAATAAAATAATATGATATGACTTGATGAACATCACTCCACATCAAAACTTCTGTTTTTATCACTTACCTGCTCGAGGACGAGTAGGAGTTAAACTTGGGGATACTGATACGTCTCCAACGTATCTATAATTTTTGATCGTTCCATGCTGTTTTATTATCAATCTTGGATGTTTTTAATAATTTTATAGTAATTTTATATCATTTTTGGTACTAACCTATTGACATAGTGCCAAGTGCCAGTTGCTATTTTTTCCATGTTTTTTACATCGCAGAAAATTCTTATCAAACGGAGTCCAAATGCCATGAAACTTTACGAGATTTTTTTATGGGCCAGAAGGAAGGCAATGGGCCTGGTTGCACCTGGGGGTGCCCCGAGAGGGGCACAACCCACCAGGGCGCGCCAGGAGGCCGAGGCGCGCCCTGGTGGGTTGTGCCCACCTCGGGTGCCCCCCGGACCGCCTCTTCGCTCTATAAATACCGCAATATTCCATAAACCCTAGAAGAAGCGTCGAAATATTCATCCAGCTGCCGCAGAGTCCAGAACCACCAGATCCAATCTAGACACCATCACGGAGGGGTTCACCACTTCCATTGGTGCCTCTCCGATGATGCGTGAGTAGTCCTTTGTAGACCTTCGGGTCCGTAGTTAGTAGCTAGATGGCTTTCTCTCTCTCTCTCTCTCGCTGGATTCTCAATACAATGGTCTCTTGGAGATCCATATGATGTAACTCTTTTGCGGTGTGTTTGTTGGGATCTGATGAACTTTGAGTTTATGATCAGTCATATCTTTTTATATCCATGAAAGTTATTTTAGTTTCTTTGATCTCTTATATGCATGATCTCTTATAGCCTCGTATTTATTCTTCGATATTTGGGTTTTGTTTGGCTAACTTGATCTATTTATCTTGCAATGGGAAGAGGTGCCCGGTAGTGGGTTCGATCTTACGGTGCTCGATTCCAGTGATAGAAGGGGAAACGACACGTACGTATCGTTGCTACTAAGGATAAAAAGACGATATCTATATCTACCGCCATATAGATAAATGGATCTTGTCTACATCATGTCATCGTTCTAATTGCATTACTCCTTTTTTCATGAACTTAATACACTAGATGCATGTTGGATAGCGGTCGATGTGTGGAGTAATAGTAGTAGATGCAGGCAGGAGTCGGTCTACTAATCTTGGACGCGATGCCTATGTAATGATCATTGCCTGGATGTCATCATAATTATTTGAAGTTCTATCAATTGCCCAACAGTAATTTGTTTACCCACCGTTTGCTATTTTTCTCGAGAGAAGCCACTAGTGAAACCTACGGCCCCTGGGTCTTGTTTCTCATATATTTGCCTTGCGATCTACTTTTCCTTTGCATTTTTATTCAGATCTATTAAACCAAAAAATACAAAAATACCTTTCTGCACTTTATTTAGTTGTTATCTATTATTTCAATCTACTACAATTTACCTCATGTCCGCTTGCCAATTTCTGGCGCCGTTACCCGAAAGGGATTGACAACCCTTTTAACACGTCGGGTTGTGAGGTGTTGTTATTTGTGTGCAGGTGTTGTTTATATTGTGTTGCTTGGCTCTCCTACTGGTTTGATACCTTGGTTTCATAACTGAGGGAAATACTCTACCATCGCTGTGCTACATCATCCCTCCCTCTCCGGGCAAGTACCGACATAGTTCTAGCTACCATCATGGCCCTGCGACTGCCCGCCGACGCCACGAAGAATGTCCACTTGGAGGTCGCACTCGCCGCGAGGCGCCTCGTCCTGCAAGAAACCGTCGACCTACACATCCATGTGTACGAGCGAATCGTGTACATAGGTATCTACAAGGCCAGTGAGGACGCTACGATGTTGGCCTTCTTTAGCCGGCTGGAAGCCTTGGATGCCTTTGCTGAGAAGCCCCTTGACCTCGCCACAAAAGCCGCCGCTCCTTAGCCGCCGGTCGGTGGCCCATCCAGCGCACTGAGTTGAGGAGGAGGAGGTCGTACGTTGATGGATGCATCTTTCTTCTTGCCTCCTGTAACCACCACTGCGATCGCATCATCGTGGCCTTAATTCTTATTTTGCTATTGCATTCTCGTTCCAGTCAATACAGACATGTGCGATCCCTTTGCTCAATACACACATGTCCGTTCCAGTCTTATTTTGATTGGCTTGAATGAAGGTCTATCCCGCCATTAGGCACCGCAGCACCCTGTGCTCGCCGTTAGGCACCGCGGCGCGCTCTGCTCGCGTCCGTCAGCGCGCTCGGCTTGTGGACAGCTTTTCCTTGCGTGTTCAACTGCTATATGCATATATATATATATATATATATATATATATATATATATATATATGGTTGCTCGCCGTTGAGGCGACCGCGGAGCGCTCTGCTCGCGTCCCTCCGCGCGCGCTCTGCCAATGATTGGGCGTGCGCACGACCACGTCGGGGCCCCCGTATGCATGCGGTTGCGCCGCGCGCGTTGCCACGCGATGCAGTTACGTGCGGCACGGTGGATTTACGTGCTGCAAATTAGAACTGACATCAGGGCCTGCCGATATTCCTGGCCGTCCGGCTTCCCCTTTAAGTTCCGTGGCCATTATAACCTTAGTCTCTTCAACCTTTTGATCGCGCCCCACAACACAACAAGCACATGCACAATGACACATAGAGAGGGGATGTCCAGCGGCGCTCCAATGGAGTTCGGCGAGCATAGAGTGGAGACCCACGCGGGGGAGCGGATCTCTCGGTGGTGTACACCATCGACCCGGCCGTGGTGGACGACTACATCAAGAGCGTTGAGTAGTTGCTTGCTGGAGACAAGTACAAGGTGGTCGGCATCAACCTCCAGTACACCGCCGGTCGTCCCGGCATAGATCAGAAGGTTGCCGTCGCCCAGTCGTGCGTGCGCCATCATGTCCTCATCTACCACTACTGCATGGCCACAGAGCCTTGCGACCGTTTCAACAGGTTTGCCAACAGCACCGACTACAAGTTCGCCATGGTGGAAACCACCGAGGATGTAAAAGCGCTCAATGTTATGGGCTTGGCCTGCAAGAACCTTGTCGAAATTTGTGACCACTACAGGGTCTGGGGCAGCACGAAGAAGGACTCCCTGGTCGAGCTCGCCTTAGCCATCATCGACCCCTACTACGAAAGGATGAAGCGGGATACCCAGAGAATAAGTCCCCTCTCCTGGCACAGGTCCTGGATGCGGCAACTGGATGAACCTCACCTCAGGTTCGTGGCCAAGAGAGTGTACACATGCTACGAGATGCACAGGCGGATCGTTGACATGAGGAAGTGCCTAGTTACCCAAATCGACGAGCCCGGATCGAGCCACAAGCAGAGCAAGCGTCACAAGAAGTAGATGATGATCAGATGATCGTTTATGCTAGTTAATCATGCATGTAATATGTAGTTTACTTTATTGGTGTGTGGAAATGTCATGTGTGTAGTAGCCACCTATGTAATTATGCATGTAATACTTTACTTTGGTGTGTGCAAATGCCATGGTTGTAGTAGCCACCTATGTAAGTGGATGTTTAATTTGGTTATGCAAGCATGTCCTTATAAGTGTGTGTGTGTATATATATATGTTATTGTTCTGTATGCAATCCCATCGCACAACACACACGTCTTGTTAAGTTGAACCATTTATGTTCTCTTGTCTCAACGCAAATAGTTCATCTGAGTGAATTGCATGTCGTATATCGCACACACCTTCATCTGGCTGACCGTTTCTTTTGTGTTGCCTAATCACAAATAGTTCATCTGAGTGAACCGTATGCTGTACATCCCACACACCTTCATATGGCTGCCCGTTTCTTTTCTTCCTCCTGATCGAAAATGGTTAATTGAATTGAACCGTATGCCCTGAATCGCACACGCAACTAAAATATGAACCGTGTTTGATGCATCCTCCATCGCAAACGTTTTGCACCTTTTTCACGGTTTTTTACACCACCGTTTGCGATTATGGCATCGCACAAAGTTTCATCGAAGGGTCTCTGATCGTAGTATCGCGTTAGCAGCAATCTGCAGTAGTGAATACAAAGATATCAAATCATGCATATAAGAATTCAGAGAAGATTCAAATCATATTCATAGATAAACTGATCATAAATCCACAATTCATCGGATCTCGACAAACACACCACAAAAGAATATTACATCGGATAGATCTCCAACAACATCGAGGAGAACATGGTATTGAGGATCAAAGAGAGAGAAGAATCCATCTAGCTACTAGCTATATATGGACCCGTAGGTCTGTGGTAAACTACCCACGCTTCATCAGAAGGGTAATAGAGTTGATGTAGAAGCCCTCCGTGATCGAATCCCCCTCCGACAGGGTGCCAGAAAAGGTCCCTAGATGGGATCTCATGGGTACAGAAGGTTACGGCGGCGAAAAAGTATTTTGGTGGACGCTTCTGGTCCTTTGGGAATATTTGGGAATTTATAGGCCAAGAATTAGGGTTGGAGGAGCTCCGAGGGGCCCACCATCCCTCAAGGCGCGAACCCCCTGAGGCGCGCCCCTGAGGCTTGTGCCCTCCTCGGGACTCCTCTGACTTCATCTCCAAGTCCTACATGTGTCTTCTGGTCCAAGAAAAATCATCACGAAAGTTTTATTCCGTTTGGACTCCATTTGATATTCCTTTTCTGTAAAACTCAAAAACAAGGAAAAACAGAAACTGGCACTAGGCTCTGGGTTAATAAGTTAGTCCCAAAAATAATATAAAATGGCATATTAATGCATATAAAACATCGAAAACAGATAATATAATAGCTTGAAAGAACCAAAAAAGATAGATACATTGGAGACGAATCAGACGTCATCGAGCTGAACGTGTGCTGAATGCAGAGGTGACGTACGTTCGGTACTTGATTGGGACGAATCGTTAAGGTGTACGACACATCAACTGCGTTGATAAATGCTTCCGCTTAGTGATCTACAAAGGTATGTAGATGCTCTCCCTCTCTCGTAGCTATACATCTCCATGGATAGATCTTGCGTGTGCGTAGATTTGTTTTTGTTTTCCATGCAATGTTCCCCAACACGGTGGCCCCGTTGGGCACCGTGGTGGCGTCGATGGATGGACGGACTGACAAGGATGATGCAGATCTCTCTCCTGAAGATGGGTCAGCGGTTCAATGATGATGGCGGCGTCTAAAATGTGTGCATGTGGTGTATAGGTCTGCTGCACCGGTGGGTTCCGATACATTATGTGGATGGATCAGCGACGACACCAGTTTTAGATATGAGGAGTGAGAGCACTCCACATTATCGTGTTTTGTAGGTGTGAGTGGTGGCTTCGGGTGGCTTGATGTATGTTCTTGTTAGACCTATATTGAATAATAAATAAAGATGACCCTATGCATCGATTGATGCAGAGGCGGGGTCTTAATCTTCTTTTCCAAAAAAGTGTTACTAGGCTTTTTTTTGACGTGAAAAATCTTACTAGGATTACCTGGTAAGCAATTGTTATAGTGAACGGAGGCCCCTCCCGGCGAAGCTGTCCAGGACCCATTATGCCTTCTCGGCGACATTGTCCTTGTTCTAGCACAGGTTTGAGGATTTGTAAGACGACCACCATCAGATCAGATGTTCTGAGTTAGTATTACTTGTCACTATAAATTATTAAGTCCCATTCCGATTTTTATATTAATTTCCATGTTGTTAGATTACAGTCGGCAGCACTGATGATATACAATAATGAACTTCTTCAGTAAAGGAGAGGGAGAACCTCCTTAGGAGCACCTTTGCTGACCCGGAACCAATTGCCACCAAAATCAATGTATGTAATGGCCATCATCTTGCCGGCCGGATTGAACGGGACAAAGTGAACTTCGGTGATGTTTGCACGTGCCTAAGAAAGAACAGGTAAACATTTGTGATTTTTTTGAAAGATCCAGAATGATTTTGGCTTTTCATGTTGATCATAGCAGGAAGCAATGGGGAAAAGAATACATGGTGGTGATCCTAAGATCAATAAGGAAAAAACAAGAGGCCACAAAAAACATAAAAAAGGGGGGAACTTGTTCTAAATCTCAGCCCATCAGCCGATCCTCTCTGGCGGCATTGCGAACGGGTGCAACAGACATGTTGCACCAGCCTGACACCAAAGGTCAATGCCCCGTCGTATCGCCTACAGAACCTCTTGGACAGAGGCCTCCTTGTTTCTGAAAGTGCACCGATTCCGCTCCATCCAAACCTCCCACAAGGCCAACATTGTGATGGACTTGATGCCCTTTCTATGCTCTGGTTTGGTGTTCTCCACAATCCTCAAGACCCGATCAACGGCTCCATGGGCGGCTCTGTCATCATTTGGCTTCAGAGCCTCACAACCTGCCCAAGTGGACAAAGTGCTCCTGATTCTCCTTGTCAACGGGCATGACCAGAAGATGTGGTCAGCGGTCTCGAGGTTTCTGCAGCAAAACTAGGAGAATATGAGTTTGCACATCCTCGACGCTGAGGCCTATGATTGCACCATAGCCTATTAAGTAGCATTAGCCAGTAGAAGATCTTCAACTTCCCTGGCACCCAGATCCTCTAGATAAGCTGCCTCAAACTGGTGGTGTAGTTCGCCTGGAACTACACTGTGTATGTAGCAGAAGCGGAGTAGCAGCTGCTGGCTTCCAGGTTCCACCTGATCTCGTCATGTGTGTCCAGGCTGAGGCTGATTCTGCTGAGCGTATGAGCCTCACCATTCCCACACAGTCTCGGACAAGCTGATCCGTTTGCCCGTGCGCCAGGTCCATGATCCACGTGTCTCCCTGCAGGGCAGCAGCAACTATTATGTTCTCTCTTCTAAAGTGTTTCATCGGAAACAAAAGCTTCATGGTACCTGCTCCCAGCCAAGAGCAGGTCCAGAACCTTGGAGTTCGGCCATTCCCAAGTGTCACCGATGTCACTGTGCTGAAGAAGGTTTTGTCAGTCACTGAGCATGGGACGTCCATGCCGACCGATGGCTTGTCCGGGTGTTTCTAAGCCAGCCACATCCATCTTTGCCGGAGTGCACGGCCAAACCGTTCGAGGCCCAATATGTCGAGCCCTCGCTTGTCGAGAGGGGAGCACACCTTAGTCCAGTGAACTTTACACTTTCCACCAGTAAGCTCTTCTTCCTGTGCTCAAAGGAAACGCCGCCTTGTTTTGTCGATTTCTTTGAAAAAAATCTTTGGCATACGAAGCACAGTCATGGAAAAAGGTTGGGATGGCACTTAGTACAACTCTGACCAATATCCATCACCCTGCTGTACTCAACTGTCTGCCCTTCCAACCGGCCAGCCTTGCCCTAATGCGATCTAACACAAATTGAAGGTGCACCAGCCTATTTCTAGTCAGTGTCAGTGGTAGGCCTAGATATTTGACTGGAAAGGTGAAAGTGCAACTATCCCTGGGTGGTTTTGGTAATTCCTAACAACATATAGCTCATTGAACTAATGCTATTTCAAGATGATCATTTCAGAAAGTTCAATGATTGGCATGGCATGGATCAGGAATGTGGACCCCTCAAAATGCTAAGGACACATATTCGCTCAAGCTCAAGACTCTTCATTTTCATTTTAGTGATCCAAGATCACATTGAGTCCATAGGAAAAGCCAATACTATTAAAAGGGGATGAGGTGTTGCTTAATGGCTTGCTTGCTCAAAATGCTTAGTGATATGCTCCAAAAGCCCTGAACCACTTTCTCATATCCACATATGTCCCAAACCAAAAGTCAAACTCGGCCCTACCGATTTGATCTATCCGCTCCACCGAGTTCATTTGACATAGCCACTGCCAGAAACCCCAGTCACTTCGGTCTCACCGATAGGGATCTCGGTCTCACCGAATGGGATTGCGAACTCTCTGTTTCCTCACCGGATGAGGCCGAGCAGCTTGAAGGAGGGTCGCCAGCGAGGAGGCACCGCTGCAAGTAAGGATTGAAGGTTTCATCTTGGAAAGGAAGGCGGAAACGGGGGAAATGTGGCTTTTGGTAAGGGGAAGGGGGCGGGGAGGTAGATATTTCCGCAAAAGCCTAAAATTTGGAATCGCTTCAGCGAAAAAACTAGCGCGCAAAGTGTCATCATACACGGTCCCTTATTCAGAGCGGGATATGGACTATAGCCGTCGCACCTTCTTGCGTAAGCCGTATGCGTACTATAGTCTGATGGTGCTCCAAGATATTTTGTGGTGCATCTCACACGGTTGGTTATAATGAACTGTGTGGGATCTACTTGATTTTTCGTCTTGATTTGAATTACATAATGGGGTCATAGCGGCCATGGACGGAGTTTGAATTGCTAGACCTTTTATCTGTAGTGATCATAAAAGAATTGGAATTATTCAGGGTTCGTTTGGACATTTTTATGCATTAAGTGAGTTTTCAATGCATTTATGTGCATAATTCAAATTTGAACTACATGCACATGCTCCAGTGCATATAAATAGGTTGAAAAATCAAATCTTTTTTCCTTGGGTGCATGCTTAGGTCCCATGCAAGAAATGGAATGAATGTCAAACACCCTGCCACCGTCACTCAGCCGCAAACATTGAGATACCTGGTTTTTAAATTCTAGTAAATCCAAAACTCGTCTGAAATTCATGAAACTTGGCATGCTATCATGGAGCGGCAACAACATGCCGTGGTAAATTTTTTGTCCCATTTGGGGCAGGTTTGGGTATATGCTTCTCACAAATCAGAGCTTCTCACAACAAGCATGATGGTTTCGGTAGGGAACGCCCCAACTTTCGGGAGGAAACGATATCCATTGCCTCTTATTGCTTTCAAATTTTTCTCGTGTCAACATAGAACAACAGGAGTGTTGTGTTATCTTTTGTGATTTTTTAGGGTTTGTTTGGACATTTTTATGCATTAAGTGAGTTTTCAATGCATTTATGTGCATAATTCAAATTTGAACTACATGCACATGCTCCAGTGCATATAAATTGGTTGAAAAATCAAATCTTTGTCCTTGGGTGCATGCTTAGGTCCCATGCAAGAAATGGGAATGAATGTCAAACACCCTGCCACCATCACTCGGGCGCAAACATTGAGATACCTGGTTTTTAAATTCTAGTAAATCCAAAACTCGTCTGAAATTCATGAAACTTGGCATGCTATCATGGAGCGGCATCTACATGCCGTGGTAAATTTTTTGACCCATTTAGGGCAGGTTTGGCTATATGCTTCTCACAAACCAGAGCTTCTCACAACAAGCGTGATGGTTTCGGTAGGGAACTCCCCAACTTTGGCGACGAAACGATATCCATTGCCTCTTATTGCTTTCAAATTTTTTCTCGTGTCAATATAGAACAACAGGAGTGTTGTGTTATTTTGTGTGATTTTTCGGGGTTCATTTGGACATTTTTATGCATTAAGTGAGTTTTCACTGCATTTATGTGCATAATTCAAATTTGAACTACATGCATATGCTCCGGTGCATATAAATTGGTTGAAAAATCAAATCTTTTGTCCTTGGGTGCATGCTTAGGTCTCATGCAAGAAATGGGAATGAATGTCAAACACCCTGCCATCGTAACTCGCCGCAAACATTGATATACCTGGTTTTTAAATTCTAATAAATCCAAAACTCGTCTGAAGTTCATGAAACTTAGCATGCTATTATGGAGCGGCATCAACATGCCGTGGTAAATTTTTTGACCCATTTGGGGCAGGTTTGGGTATATGCTTCTCACAAACCAGAGCTTCTCACAACAAGCGTGATGGTTTCGGTAGAGAACGCCCCAATTTTGGGGACGAAACGATATCCATTGCCTCTTATTGCTTTTAAATTTTTTTCTCATGTCAACATAGAACAACAGGAGTGTTGTGTTATCTATTATATAATTAAAACAATAGTCAAATAAGCCCTCACGTTTGTCCACATATGCTAATATTACTTACATATGTGCCAACATTGAACTGCCATGTTGATATGTATGAATATAAGGCAGATTATATTGCGGTCGAACTTGGTGGACTTTGCAAAACCTATAGTGAAAAAAAAGGGTGCCACACCCGCATGTAAAGTTGATGCAAAGGGGAAAAAGACCAAAATGTAACAATTTAATGTCAACTGATATTGAACTTTTTGAAAACAATAAGTAGTAGAATTTGAAAAATCAGTGCATTCATTGGAGCCAAACTAAAGTATCTATGCCTAAAACCATAGTTGAGTTTTTTCATCACAAAAGGATAAAGTTCATATTTATAATACCTTAACGGTTGATCATATAATAAAAAATCTTGCTCCTGTAATACATGTGACTAAATCAGAAATATGAATTTTATTTAAGGTACATATTGTAAAATCAGTATATCAAGTCTAATATAGTTATAATGAAGATATAAATGGAAGAAAACATTAAAAATCTAGCCGCGCAAATGCGCAGGTAACATTACTAGTTTTTTTGTGTTTTTCGGGGTTCGTTTGGACATTTTATGCATTAAGTGAATTTTCAATGCATTTATGTGCATAATTCAAATTTGAACTACATGCGCATTCTCCAGTGCATATAAATTGGTCGAAAAATCAAATATTTGTCATTGGGTGCATGCTTAGGTCCCATGCAAGAAATGGGAATGAATGTCAAACATCCTACGACCGTCACTCGGCCGCAATCATTGAGATACCTGGTTTTTAAATTCTAGTAAATCCAAAACTCGTCTGAAATTCATGAAACTTGGCATGCTATCATGGAGCGGCATCAACATGTCATGTAAATTTTTGTCCCATTTGGGGCAGGTATGGGTATATGCTTTTCACAAACCAGAGCTTCTCACAACAAGCATGATGGTTTCGGTAGGGAACGCCCCAACTTTCGGGACGAAACGATATCCATTGCCTCTTATTGCTTTCAAATTTTTTCTCGTGTCAACATAGAACAACAGGAGTGTTGTTTTATTTTTTGTGATTTTTCGGGGTTCGTTTGGACATTTTTATGCATTAAGTGAGTTTTCAATGCATTTATGTGTATAACTCAAATTTGAACTACATGCACATGCTCCAGTGCATATAAATTTGTTGAAAAATCAAATATTTGTCCTTGGGTGCATGCTTAGGCCCCATGCAAGAAATGGGAATGAATGTCAAACACCATGCCTCTGTCACTCGGCCCCAAACATTGAGATACCTGGTTTTTAAATTCTAGTAAATCCAAAACTCGTCTGAAATTCATGAAACTTGGCATGCTATCATGGAGCGGCACCCGACATGTTGTGGTATTTTTGTGTCCATTTTGAGAGAAGGCACACTCGAATAATGGCCAACAAAGGCATTTTGAAAAAATAGCTGCCACTTTAATATCTCAAACGTTTGTATAATTCAAACCGTGTGCGCTCTGTTAACCATTCACGTGACACCACGTGTCTTGGTTTTAATGGCTATATGTTTTAATGGCTCTTGATCACACATTCTTCAGATAGAACACCCGTATGCAAAGTGAGAGCAGGATTTGTGCATCTCCTGAACACAAACGGTTCTTTTGGATGACCCATGTGAACCACTTACAAACAATTTGGTGCGATTTGCATCTATCATATTGGGTATGTTGCCATTTGTCAAACTAGAAAGAATTACATTTGTTGATCTAGTAACATTGCCATTTGCCAACCTTGTAACACTGCGATTTGTCAAAATATGAAGCTAAAAATCACTAGTAGTATCTAATTTTCGCAACTAATATTCAGTAATTAAGCATAGATGGAGGCGAGGAGGCATGATCAGCCAGGTGTGCAGCGGGCGGTGCAGTACTATTCGATTTGACAGCAGGCGACGCAGTTCCTGATACGGCTTTAATGCAGACGAGGGAGAGGGTAGCAGTTCCCGAAATGTTGAACGGCCAATGATGCATCCTCCTTCAATTAGCATCGTGTGAATGCATGAGGGAAGTAATGGGAGGACCGGGAAAAGAGGCAGCACGATGTGAATGCAACGCAGTTTGCACTCATATAAAGGCGCCCCTCCATTGCAATGCATCTACCACATCGTACGCACCTAAGCATCCGCCTAAGCACCTACACTAATAAGCACAAAAGTGCCCACTCCAGACCCATGGCGGCGAAGAGCGCGAGCGGCCAGCGGCTGTGCCAGATGGTCCACGACGCCGGCCTGCGGCATGGCACCGTGGATTGAATCCATACAGTGTTGGCGACCGGCTGGTGGATGGCCGCCGTCGACGCCAGCTACGACTCTCAGTTGGACCAGATGATCGTTCGCACCACCAATAGGTTCACCATCGTCAAGAAGCTCGCGGACGACATCGCCGTACTCCTCCAGCCCGTGCGCCCGGGCTCCTCATTGCCTGCCACCCTAATCGGCCTCCATGGTCGGAACCTCTTTCAAGCACTGGTGGCCTGATACGTCTCCCACGTATCTATAATTTTTTATTGTTCCATGTTGTTTTATTATCTATCTTGGATGTTTTATTATCATTTTATAGTCATTTTATATCATTTTTTGGTACTAACCTATTGACATAGTGCCAAGTGTCAGTTGCTATTTTTTCCATGTTTTTTACATCGTAGAAAATCCTTATCAAACGGAGTCCAAATGCCACAAAACTTTACGGAGATCTTTTATGCGCCAGAAGGAAGGCAATGGGCCCTGGTTGCACCTAGGGGGTGCCCCAAGGGGGGCACAACCCCCCGGGACGCGCTAGGAGGCCCAGGCGCGCCCTGGTGGGTTATGCCCACCTCGGGTGCCCCCCGAACCACCTGTTTGCTCTATAAAGATCACAATATTCCAGAAACCCTAGAAGAAGCGTCAAAATATTCATCCAGCCGCCGCAGTGTCCAGAACCACCAGATCCAATCTAGACACCATCACGGAGGGGTTCACCACTTCCATTGGTGCCTCTCCGATGATGCGTGAGTAGTCCTTTGTAGACCTTCGGGTCCATAGTTAGTAGCTAGATGGCTTTCTCTCTCTCGCTGGATTCTCAATACAATGGTCTCTTGGAGATCCATATGATGTAACTCTTTTGCGGTGTGTTTGTTGGGAACTGATGAACTTTGAGTTTATGATCAGTCATATCTTTTTATATCCATAAAAGTTGTTTGCGTTTCTTTGATCTCTTATAGCCTCGTATTTCTTCTCTGATATTTGGGTTTTGTTTGGCCAACTTGATCTTTTTATATTGCAATCGGAAGAGGTGCCCGGTAGTGGGTTCGATCTTATGGTGCTCGATCCCAGTGACAGAAGGGGAAACGACACGTACATATCGTTGCTACTAAGGATAAAAAGACGAGATCTATATCTACCGCCATATAGATAAACGGATCTTGTCTACATCATGTCATCGTTCTAATTGCATTACTCCTTTTTTTCATGAACTTAATACACTAGATGCATGACGGATAGCGGTCGATGTGTGGAGTAATAGTAGTAGATGCAGGCAGGAGTCGGTCTACTAATCTTGGACGCGATGCCTATGTAATGATCATTGCCTGGATGCCATCATAATTATTTGAAGTTCTATCAATTGCCCAACAGTAATTTGTTTACCCACCGTTTGCTATTTTTCTCGAGAGAAGCCACTAGTGAAACCTACGGCCCCCGGGTCTTCCTTCTCATATATTTGCCTTGCGATCTACTTTTCCTTTGCATTTTTTCAGATCTATTAAACCAAAAAATACAAAACTACCTTGCTGCACTTTATTTATTTGCGATCTATTATTTCAATCTACTACAATTTACCTCACGCCCACTTGGGATTGACAACCCCTTTAACACGTCGGGTTGGGAGGTGTTGTTATTTGTGTGTAGGTGCTATTTACGTTGTGTTGCATGGTTCTCCTACTGGTTTGATACCTTGGTTTCTTAACTGATGAAAATACTCTACCATCGTTGTGCTACATCATCCCTCCCTCTCCGGGGAAATACCGACGTGGTTCTTGCTACCATCAAGGAGAATTTCTGGTGCCATTGCCAGGGAGGATCAAGTCAAGATAGTCTCCCGTCAACGTGCCAATTTCTAGTGCCGTTGCCGGGGAGGATCTTCAACATAACCAGGTTCCTAATCACAAATCTCATCTCCTCATAATTTACATTATTTGCCATTTGCCTCTCGTTTTCCTCTCCCCCACTTCACAAAAAAATTCGTTTTATTCGCCCTCTTTTTTGTTTGCCGTTTCCTCGTCAGATCTATCTTTTTGGTTGCAATCTTGTTTACTACCTTTGCTTGTGTTACCATGTGCCTTCTATTTGCTTGCATCTTCGTTTGCTAAAAATCTATTGATATGGATCCTCATCCACTTGCTAATCTTTTTAAAAGGTCCAATCATGATGAACCAATTGCTAGTGAGTTGAGTGCACTAGATTATCTTTATGAAGTTTTGCTTGAGAATCATCAATCTGAAAATTGTGATGAAGAAATTTATGAAGTGACTCATGATAGCTCCTTGAATGAAAAGCAAGATGGCAATAATTTTACTATAAATTCTATTAATGTCAATTGTGCTAATAATATGCAAAACCCCAAGCTTGGGGATGCTTGTTTTGTCATGTCCGCTACTTATTGCAATGATCATGATTGGGGTGATAATGTTTCTTATGATCTTGAAAAATTATTTAAGCCGCATGATGAATATGTTTGCGATAATATTGAAAGTGGGTTTGGAAGAGTGTCAACTTTAGCTAAAAATAATCCCACATATTTGGAGAATTATCAATCTTGTGAATTTCATGATGAAAGTGGGTTTGGAGAGTTCATGACTCTAGTTGATGTTAATCCCACTATCTTGGAAGACTATAAAACTATTATGCATGTGGATCATGAAGAGAAACTTTTATATGATAGTTATATTTTTGAATTTGATTATTAATTACATGTAATTATTATGAGAGAGGAAAATATGGTTGTAGAAATTTTCGTGTTACAAAATTACCTCTCGTTAAGTTGAAATCGTTGATGTTGTATTCCTCTCCTTTGCATATGCTTCTTATTTCTTGTCTTGAAAATTTGTTTTCCTATAAAATTCCTATGAATAGGAAATATGTTAGACTTAAATGTGTTTGTCACATGTTTCATGATGCTCTCTTGGTGTTTCAATTATTATCTTTCGTGTGAGCATCGTTGAAATCTTATGCCTAGCTAGGGGCGTAAAACTATAGCGCTTGTTGGGAGGCAACCCAATGAATAAAACTTATTTTTGATTTTTTTTCTTTCGGTTCTTGAGTGTTAGCACAATTATGCTACTGTTATGATTGTGTTTTAATTAGTGTTTGTGCCAAGTAGAACCGATAGGATCTTCTTGGGTGATAGTTGTTTGATTTTGCTGAAAAAGACAGAAACTTTGCGCTCACAAAGACGAAATTAATTCTCATTTTTATTCAGAAAGAGCTTTTGCCATGATTCTTTTTGCAGAATATTAATATACAAATTTCTCAGGCCGTCCTATTTTTTCAGAATTTTTGGAGTCCAGAAGTATTAGTTTAAATCAGATTGCTACAGACTGTTCTGTATTAACAGATTCTGTTTTCTTTGTGTTGTGTGCTTATTTTGATGGCTCTATGGTTTTCTTTGATGATTTTTTGCCCTGGATAAGTTGGAATACAGTAGATATAATACAAAAACAAAATAAGAATTGGTTTTATACAGCACTTATAGTAGTGGTTTATTTTTCTTACACTAACGGATCTCACGAAGGTTTTGTTGAGTTTTGTGTGATTGAAGTTTTCAAGTTTTGGGTTATCTTACGATGGATGAAGGAAGGATGTAAGAGCCTAAGCTTGGGGATGCCCCAGAATCCCAAGCTATTATCCAAGAATGAGCAACCAACTAAGCTTGGGTATGCCCCAGAGTGGCATCCCCCTTTCTTCCAACAACTATCGGTATTTTACTCGAGGCTATATTTTTATTCGTCACATAATATGTGTTTTGCTTGGAGCGTCTTGTATGATATGTTTCTTTGTTTGTTTTATTTTGTGTTTTAAGTCATCAATCCTTGCTGGACACACCTATTTGAGAGAGCCAAAATTATATCATGACTTGTTAGAATTGCTCTCTATGCTTCACTTAAATCTTTTATGAGCTAGGACTTGCTCTAGTGCTTCACTCATATCTTTTTGAGCACGGTGTGCTTTGTTATTTTTGAAGAAATGCTCTCTTGCTTCACTTAGATCTATTTGAGAGTTAGTAAAATTTTGAAGAAATTCTCTCTTGCTTCACTTAAATTATTTTGAGAGAAAGAAAATTTGTTATGGTCATGATCTTCACTTATATTTGTTTGAGCTTATGAAAACCAACACATGAAAATTAGTCCAAAAGTGATAGATATCAAAGAAGGATAAAGTAAAAAAATGTCATGAAGATCATTGGACAAAATAAACATGATTCTTAGTAATAGTTTTGAGATATGATGATGTGATATGTGAGTTATGTTGATGAGTAATTGTGCTCTAGTAAGAATATTGGTGTTAAGGTTTGTGATTCCCTATGCATGCGCGAAAGTCAATAATCATGCAATGAAAATTATATCCTACTTGTGGTGCATTATTCGGTGTTAATTATGCTTAATGCTTGCTTATGAGATTATTCGTTTCTTGGTTGGTCGCTTCCCAATCTTTTGCTAGCCTTCATTTTGCACTAAGTATGACCTCTACTTGTGCATCCAAAATCCTTTAAACCAATTTTGCCACATGAGTCCACTATATCTACCTATATGCGGTATTCTTTTGCCGTTTTAAGCAAATTTGCATGTGCCATCTCTAATTTTCAAAAATAAACTTCTCTTTTGTGTGTTTGTTTCGCTCGCGGAACGGTAACGGGTGGCTAATATTTTCCATGGTAGATGTGTTATTCTCAAGATGAGTGTTTATTCACTTGTCATTGCATGAGAGTAAGGCAAAGGTTTTAGGGATGCCCAGTCCCGAAATGCAAAAAATATTTACTTTATGTTGTCAAATAATAAATTCCTTGGAAAGTGTTGGTATGGAGGGCACCCGTGGATACGGTTAGCCATGGAAAGTGAAAGAACGGTGGAAAAAGGAATAAACTTTATTTTCTGTTTGGGAACCGTCTATGGCATATCTAGCATGGAAAGTGTTCGTAGCTCTGAGTCCTTTTCATTGTTGGGATGGATACACCTCCCAAAATGTTTTTATCTCTAATTTTTCAATTTGAGCTCTGGCACCTCTACAAAACCCTACTTCCCTCTGCGAAGGGCCTTTCTTTTAATTTATGCAATTTTTATTTTGAAATTTGAGTCTCCATCTTCTCTCATAAAAAGCACCAACTAGGAGGAAATATGATCATGCTCAAGTATTGGGTGTAGTTAATATTCGAGTGTGTTTCATGAATGTATCAATGTTTGAACATGATGGGCTAGGGATAACTTATTTTAGCATTGATATTTTGAAAGACATGGTTGCTTGTTGATATGCTTGAGTATCTAAATTATTATGTCAAAACTAGACTATTGCTTTGAATCACATAAAAGTCCAAAGGTCCATGGTATAAATAAAATAATATGATATGACTTGATGAACATCACTCCACATCAAAACTTCTGTTTTTATCACTTACCTGCTCGAGGACGAGTAGGAGTTAAACTTGGGGATGCTGATACGTCTCCAACGTATCTATAATTTTTGATCGTTCCATGCTGTTTTATTATCAATCTTGGATGTTTTTAATCCTTTTATAGTAATTTTATATCATTTTTGGTACTAACCTATTGACATAGTGCCAAGTGCCAGTTGCTGTTTTTTCCATGTTTTTTACATCGCAGTAAATCCTTATCAAACGGAGTCCAAATGCCATGAAACTTTACGAGATTTTTTATGGGCCAGTAGGAAGGCAATGGGCCCTGGTTGCACCTGGGGGTGCCCCGAGGGGGCATAACCCACCAGGGCGCGCCAGGAGGCCCAGGCGCGCCCTGGTGGGTTGTGCCCACCTCGGATGCCCCCCGGACCGCCTCTTTGCTCTATAAATACCACAATATTCCATAAACCCTAGTAGAAGCATCAAAATATTCATCCAGCCGCCGCAGAGTCCAAAACCACCAGATCCCATCTAGACACCATCACGGAGGGGTTCACCACTTCCATTGGTGCCTCTCCGATGATGCGTGAGTAGTCCTTTGTAGACCTTCGGGTCCGTAGTTAGTAGCTAGATGGCTTTCTCTCTCTCTCTCTCTCTCTCTCTCTCTCTCTCTCTCTCGCTGGATTCTCAATACAATGGTCTCTTGGAGATCCATATGATGTAACTCTTTTGTGGTGTGTTTGTTGGGATCTGATGAACTTTGAGTTTATGATCAGTCATATCTTTTTATATCCATGAAATTTATCTGAGTTTCTTTGATCTCTTATATGCATGATCTCTTATAGCCTCGTATTTATTCTTTGATATTTGGGTTTTGTTTGGCTAACTTGATCTATTTATCTTGCAATGGGAAGAGGAGCCCGGTAGTGGGTTCGATCTTACGGTGCTCGATTCCAGTGATAGAAGGGGAAACGACACGTACGTATCGTTGCTACTAAGGATAAAAAGACGAGATCTATATCTACCGCCATATAGATAAACGGATCTTGTCTACATCATGTCATCGTTCTAATTGCATTACTCCGTTTTTTTCATGAACTTAATACACTAGATGCATGTTGGATAGCGGTCGATGTGTGGAGTAATAGTAGTAGATGCAGGCAGGAGTCGGTCTACTAATCTTGGACGTGATGCCTATGTAATGATCATTGCCTGGATGTCATCATAATTATTTGAAGTTCTATCAATTGCCCAACAGTAATTTGTTTACCCACTGTTTGCTATTTTTCTCGAGAGAAGCCACTAGTGAAACCTACGGCCCCTGGGTCTTGTTTCTCATATATTTGCCTTGCGATCTACTTTTCCTTTGCATTTTTATTCAGATCTATTAAACCAAAAAATACAAAAATACCTTTCTGCACTTTATTTAGTTGTTATCTATTATTTCAATCTACTACAATTTACCTCATGTCCGCTTGCCAATTTCTGGCGCCGTTACCCGAAAGGGATTGACAACCCCTTTAACACGTCGGGTTGTGAGGTGTTGTTATTTGTGTGCAGGTGTTGTTTATATTGTGTTGCTTGGCTCTCCTACTGGTTTGATACCTTGGTTTCATAACTGAGGGAAATACTCTACTGTCGTTGTGCTACATCATCCCGCCCTCTCCGGGGAAGTACCGACATAGTTCTAGCTACCATCATGGCCCTGCGACTGCCCGCCGACGCCACGAAGAATGTCCACTTGGGGGTCGCACTCGCCGCGAGGCGCCTTGTCCTGCAAGAAACCGTTGACCTACAAGGTATCTACAAGGCCAGTGAGGGCGCTACGATGTTGGCCTTCTTTAGCCGGCTGGAAGCCTTGGATGCCTTTGCTGAGAAGCCCCTTGACCTCGCCAAAAATCCGCCGCTCCTTAGCCGCCGGTCGGTGGCCTATCCAGCGCACTAAGTTGAGGAGGAGGAGGTCGTACGTTGATGGATGCATCTTTCTTCTTGCCTCTTGTAACCACCACTGCGATCGCATCATTGTGGCCTTAATTCTTATTTTGCTATTGCATTCTCGTTCCAGTCAATACAGACATGTGCGATCCCTTTGCTCAATACACACATGTCCGTTCTAGTCTTATTTTGATTGGCACCGCAGCACCGCAGCACCCTGTGCTCGCCGTTAGGCACCGCGGCGCGCTCTGCTCGCGTCCGTCAGCGCGCTCGGCTTGTGGACAGCTTTTCCTTGCGTGTTCAACTGCTATATGCATATATATATATATATGGTTGCTCGCCGTTGAGGCGACCTCGGAGCGCTCTGCTCGCATCCCCCCCCGCGCGCTCTGCCAATGATTGGGCGTGCGCACGACCACGTCGGGGCCCCCGTATGCATGCGGTTGCACCGCGCGCGTTGCCACGTGATGCAGTTACGTGTGGCACGGTGGATTTACGTGCTGCAAATTACAACTGACATCAGGGCCTGCCGATATTCCTGGCCGTCCGGCTTCCCCTTTAATTTCCGTGGCCATTATAACCTTAGTCTCTTCAACCTTTTGATCGCGCCCCACAACACAACAAGCACATGCACAACGACACATAGAGAGGGGATGTCCAGCGGTGCTCCAATGGAGTTCGGCGAGCATAGAGTGGAGACCCACGTGGGGGAGCGGATCTCTCGGTGGTGTACACCATCGACCCGGCCTTGGTGGACGACTACATCAACATCGTTGAGCAGTTGCTTGCTAGAGACAAGTACAAGGTGGTCGGCATCGACCTCCAGTACACCGCCAGTCGTCCCGGCATAGATCAGAAGGTTGCCGTTGCCCAGTCGTGCGTGCGCCATCATGTCCTCATCTACCACTATTGCATGGCCACAGAGCCTTGCGACCGTTTCAACAGGTTTGCCAACAGCACCGACTACAAGTTCGCCACGGTGGAAACCACCGACGATGTAAAAGCGCTCAGTGTTACGGGCTTGGCCTGCAAGAACCTTGTCGAAATTCGTGACCACTACAGGGTCTGGGGCAGCACGAAGAAGGACTCCCTGGTCGAGCTCGCCTTAGCCATCATCGACCCCTACTACGAAAGGATGAAGCGGGATGCCCAGAGAACAAGTCCCCTATCCTGGCACAGGGCCTGGATGCGGCAACTGGATGAACCTCACCTCGGGTTCATGGCCAAGAGAGTGTACACATGCTACGAGATGCACAGGCGGATCGTTGACATGAGGAAGTGCCTCGTTACCCAAATCGACGAGCCCGGATCGAGCCACAAGCAGAGCAAGCGTCACAAGAAGTAGATGATGATCAGATGATCGTTTATGCTAGTTAATCATGCATGTAATATGTAGTTTACTTTATTGGTGTGTGGAAATGTCATGTGTGTAGTAGCCACCTATGTAATTATGCATGTTATACTTTACTTTGGTGAGTGCAAATGCCATGGTTGTAGTAGCCACCTATGTAAGTGGATGTTTAATTTGGTTATGCAAGCATGTCCTTATAAGTGTGTGTATATATATATGTTGTTGTTCTGTATGCAATCCCATCGCACAACACACACGTCTTGTTAAGTTGAACCATTTATGTTCTCTTGTCTCAACGCAAATAGTTCATCTGAGTGAACTGCATGCCGTATATCGCACACACGTTCATCTGGCTGACCGTTTCTTTTGTGTTGCCTAATCACAAATAATTCATCTGAGTGAACCGTATGCTCTACATCCCACACACCTTCATATGGCTACCCGTTTCTTTTGTTCCTCCTGATCGAAAACGGTTAATTGAACTAAACCGTATGCTCTGAATCGCACGCGCAACTAAAATATGAACCGTGTTTGATGCATCCTCCATCGCAAACGTTTTGCACCTTTTTCACGGTTTTTTACACCACCGTTTGCGATTATGGCATCGCACAAAGTTTCATCGAAGGGTCTCTGATCGTAGTATCGCGTTAGCATGAATCTGCAGTAGTGAATACAAAGATATCAAATCATGCATATAAGAATTCAGAGAATATTCAAATCATATTCATAGATAAACTGATCATAAATCCACAATTCATCGGATCTCGACAAACACACCACAAAAGAATATTACATCGGATAGATCTCCAACAACATCGAGGAGAACATGGTATTGAGGATCAAAGAGAGAGAAGAAGCCATCTAGCTACTAGCTATATATGGACCCGTAGGTCTGTGGTAAACTACCCACGCTTCATCAGAAGGGCAATAGAGTTGATGTAGAAGCCCTCCGAGATCGAATCCCCCTCCGACAGGGTGCCAGAAAAGGTCCCTAGATGGGATATCATGGGTACATAAGGTTACGGCGGCGAAAAAGTATTTTGGTGGACGCTTCTGGTCGTTTGGGAATATTTGGGAATTTATAGGCCAAGAATTAGGGTTGGCGGAGCTCCGAGGGGCCCACCATCCCTCAGGGCGCGAACCCCCTGAGGCGCGCCCCTGAGGCTTGTGCCCTCCTCGGGATTCCTCTAACTTCATCTCCAAGTCCTACATGTGTCTTCTGGTCCAAGAAAAAACATCACGAAAGTTTTATTCCGTTTGGACTCCATTTGATATTCCTTTTGTGTAAAACTCAAAAACAAGGAAAAAACAGAAACTGGCACTAGGCTCTGGGTTAATAAGTTAGTCCCAAAAATAATATAAAATGGCATATTAATGCATATAAAACATCCAAAACAGATAATATAATAGCTTGAAACAATCAAAAAATATAGATACGTTGGAGACGAATCAGACGTCATTGAGCTGAACGTGTGCTGAATGCAGAGGTGCCGTACGTTCGGTACTTGATTGGGACGAATCGTTAAGGTGTACGACACATCAACTGCGTTGATAAATGCTTCCGCTTAGTGATCTACAATGGTATGTAGATGCTCTCCCTCTCTCGTAGCTATACATCTCCATGGATAGATCTTGCGTGTGCGTAGATTTGTTTTTGTTTTCCATGCAATGTTCCCCAACACGGTGGCCCCGTTGGGCACCGTGGTGGCGTCGATGGATGGACGGACTGGCAAGGATGATGCAGATCTCTCTCCTGAAGATGGGTCAGCGGTTCAATGATGATGGCGTCGTCTAAAATGTGTGCATGTGGTGTATAGGTCTGCTGCACCGGTGGGTTCTGATACATTATGTGGATGGATCAGTAACGACACCAGTTTTAGATATGAGGAGTGAGAGCACTCCACATTATCGTGTTTTGTAGGTGTGAGTGGTGTCTTCGGGTGGCTTGATGTATGTTCTTGTTAGACCTATATTGAATAATAAATAAAGAGGACCCTATGCATCGATTGATGCAGAGGTGGGGTCTTAATCTTCTTTTCCAAAAAAATGTTACTAGGATTTTTTTGACGTGAAAAATCTTACTAGGATTACCTAGTAAGCAACTGTTATAGTGAACGGAGGCCCCTCTCGGCGAAGCTGTCCAGGACCCATTATGCCTTCTCGGCGACATTGTCCTTGTTCCAGCACAGGTTTGAGGATTTGTAAGACGACCACCATCACATCAGATGTTCTGAGTTAGTATTACTTGTCACTATAAATTATTAAGTCACATTCCGATTTTTTTATTAATTTCCATGTTGTTAGATTACAGTCGGCAGCACTGATGATATACAATAAGGAACTTCTTTAGTAAAGGAGAGGGAGAACCTCCTTAGGAGCACCTTTGCTGACCCGGAACCAATTGCCGCCAAAATCAATGTATGTAATGGCCATCATCTTGCCGGCCGGATTGAACGGGACAAAGTGAACTTCGGTGATGTTTGCACGTGCCTAAGAAAGAACAGGTAATCATTTGTGATTTTTTTGAAAGATCCAGAATGATGTTGGCTTTTCATGTTGATCATAGCATGAAGCAATGGGGAAAAGAATACATGGTGGTGATCCTAAGATCAATAAGGAAAAAACAAGAGGCCACAAAAAACATAAAAAGGGGGGAACTTGTTCTAAATCTCAGCCCATCAGCCGATCCTCTCTGGCGGCATTGCGAACGGGTGCAACAGACATGTTGCACTAGCCTGACACCAAAGGTCAATGCCCCGTCGTATCGCCAACAGAACCTCTTGGACAGAGGGCTCCTTGTTTCTGAAAGTGCACCGATTCTGCTCCATCCAAACCTCCCACAAGGCCAACATTGTGATGGACTTGATGCCCTTTCTATGCTCTGGTTTGGTGTTCTCCACAATCCTCAGGACCCGATCAACGGCTCCGTGGGCGGCGCTGTCATCATTTGGCTTCAGAGCCTCACAGCCTGCCCAAGTGGACAAAGTGCTCCTGATTCTCCTTGTCAACGGGCATGACCAGAAGATGTGGTCAGCGGTCTCGAGGTTTCTGTAGCAAAACTAGGAGAAATAGGAGTTTGCACATCCTCGACACTGAGGCCTATCATTGCACCATAGCCTGTTAAGTAGCATTAGCCAGTAGAAGATCTTCAACTTCCCCGGCACCCAGATCCTCCAGATAAGCTGCCTCAAACTGGTGGTGTAGTTCGCCTGGAACTACACTGTGTATGTAGCAGAAGCGGAGTAGCAGCTGCTGGCTTCCAGGTTCCACCTGATCTCGTCATGTGTGTCCAAGCTGAGGCTGATTCTGCTGAGCGTATGAGCCTCACCATTGCCACACAGTCTCCGACAAGCTGATCCGTTTGCCCGTGCGCCAGGTCCATGATCCACGTGTCTCCCTGCAGGGCAGCAGCAACTATTCTGTTCTCTCTTCTGAAGTGTTTGTACAACATCGGAAACATTAGCTTCATGGTACCTGCTCCCAGCCAAGAGCAGGTCCAGAACCTTGGATTTCGGCCATTCCCAAGTGTCACCGATGTCACTGTGCTGAAGAAGGTTTTGTCAGTCGCTGAGCATGGGACGTCCATGCCGACCGATGGCTTGTCCGGGTGTTTCTAAGCCAGCCACATCCATCTTTGCCGGAGTGCACGGCCAAACCATTCGAGGTCCAATATGTCGAGCCCTCCCTTGTCGAGAGGGGAGCACACCTTAGTCCAGTGTACTTTACACTTTCCACCAGTAAGCTCTTCTTCCTGTGCTCAAAGGAAACGCCGCCTTACTTTGTCGATTTCTTTGAAAAAAATCTTTAGCATACGAAGCACAGTCATGGAAAAAGGTTGGGATGGCACTTAGTACAACTCTGACCAATATCCATCACCCTGCTATACTCAACTGTCTGCCCTTCCAACCGGCCAGCATTGCCCTGATGCGATCTAACACAAATTGAAGGTGCACCAGCCTAGTTCTAGTCAGTGTCAGTGGTAGGCCTAGATATTTGAGTGGAAAGGTGAAAGTGCAATTATCCCTGGGTGGTTTTGGTAATTCCTAACAACATATAGCTCATTGAACTAATGCTATTTCAAGATGATCATTTCAGAAAGTTCAATGATTGGCATGGTATGGATCAGGAATGTGGACCCCTCAAAATGCTAAGGACACATATTCGCTCAAGCTCAAGACTCTTCATTTTCATTTTAGTGATCCAAGATCACATTGAGTCCATAGGAAAAGCCAATACTATTAAAAGGGGATGAGGTGTTGCTTAATGGCTTGCTTGCTCAAAATGCTTAGTGATATGCTCCAAAAGCCCTGAACCACTTTCTCATATCCACATATGTCCCAAACCAAAAGTCAAACTCGGCCCTACCAATTTGATCTATCCGCTCCACCGAGTTCATTTGACATAGCCACTGCCAGAAACCCCAGTCACTTCGGTCTCACCGATAGGGATCTCGGTCTCACCGGATGGGATTGCGAACTCTCTGTTTCCTCACCGGATGAGGCCGAGCAGCTTGAAGGAGGGTCGCCAGCGAGGAGGCACCGCTGCAAGCAAGGATTGAAGGTTTCATCTTGGAAAGGAAGGCGGAAACGGGGGAAATGTGGCTTTTGGTAAGGGGAAGGGGGCGGGGAGGTAGATATTTCCGCAAAAGCCTAAAATTTGGAATCGCTTCAGCGAAAAAACTGGCGCGCAAAGTGTCATCATACACGGTCCCTTATTCAGAGCGGGCTATGGACTGTAGCCGTCGCACCTTCTCGCGTAAGCCGTATGCGTACTATAGTCTGACGGTGCTCCAAGATAATTTGTGGTGCATCTCACACGGTTGGTTATAATGAACTGTGTGGGATCTACTTGATTTTTCGTCTTGATTTGAATTACATAACGGAGTTTTAATTGCTAGACCTTTTATCTGTAGTGATCATAAAAGAATTGGAATTATTCAGGGTTCGTTTGGACATTTTTATGCATGAAGTGAGTTTTCAATGCACTTATGTGCATAATTCATATTTGAACTACATGCACATGCTCCAGTGCATATAAATAGGTTGAAAAATCAAATCTTTTTTCCTTGGGTGCATGCTTATGTCCCATGCAAGAAATGGGAATGAATGTCAAACACCCTGCCACCGTCACTCAACCGCAAACATTGAGATACCTGGTTTTTAAATTCTAGTAAATCCAAAACTCGTCTGAAAGTCATGAAACTTGGCATGCTATCATGGAGCGGCAACAACATGTCGTGGGAAATTTTTTGTCCCATTTGGGGCAGGTTTGGGTATATGCTTCTCACAAATCAGAGCTTCTCACAACAAGCATGATGGTTTCGGTAGGGAACGCCCCAACTTTGGGGACGAAACGATATCCATTGCCTCTTATTGCTTTCAAATTTTTTTCTCGTGTCAACATAGAACAACAGGAGTGTTGTGTTATCTTTTGTGATTTTTCGGAGTTTGTTTGGACATTTTTATGCATTAAGTGAGTTTTCAATGCATTTATGTGCATAATTCAAATTTGAACTACATGCACATGCTCTAGTGCATATAAATTGGTTGAAAAATCAAAGCTTTGTCCTTCGGTGCATGCTTAGGCCCCATGCAAGAAATGGGAATGAATGTCAAACACCCTGCCACCATCACTCGGGCGCAAACATTGAGATACCTGGTTTTTAAATTCTAGTAAATCCAAAACTCATCTGAAATTCATGAAACTTGGCATGCTATCATGGAGCGGCTTCAACATGCCGTGGTAAATTTTTTGACCCATTTGGGGCAGGTTTGGGTATATGCTTCTCACAAACCAGAGCTTCTCACAACAAGCGTGATGGTTTCGGTAGGGAACGCCCAAACTTTGGGGACGAAACGATATCCATTGCCTCTTATTGCTTTCAAAATTTTCCTCGTGTCAATATAGAACAACAGGAGTGTTGTGTTATTTTTTGTGATTTTTCGGGGTTCGTTTGGACATTTTTATGCATTAAGTGAGTTTTCACTGCATTTATGTGCATAATTCAAATTTGAACTACATGCATATGCTCCGGTGCATATAAATCTGTTGAAAAATCAAATCTTTTGTCCTTGGGTGCATGCTTAGGTCTCATGCAAGAAATGGGAATGAATGTCAAACACCCTGCCACCGTAACTCGGCCGCAAACATTGATATACATGGTTTGTAAATTCTAATAAATCCAAAACTTGTCTGAAATTCATGAAACTTAGCATGCTATTATGGAGCAGCATCAACATGCCGTGGTAAATTTTTTGACCCATTTGGGGCAGGTTTGGGTATATGCTTCTCACAAACCAGAGCTTCTCACAACAAGCGTGATGGTTTCGGTAGGGAACGCCCCAATTTTGGGGACAAAACGATATCCATTGCCTCTTATTGCTTCTAAATTTTTTCTCATGTCAACATAGAACAACAGGAGTGTTGTGTTATCTATTATATAATTAAAACAAGAGTCAAATAAGCCCTCACGTTTGTCCACATATGCTAATATTACTTACATATGTGCCAACATTGAACTGCCATGTTGATATGTATGAATATAAGGCAGATTATATTGCGGTCAAGCTTGGTGGAGTTTGCAAAACCTATACTGAAACAAAAAAGGGTGCCACACCCGCATGTAAAGTTGATGCAAAGGGGAAAAAGACCAAAATGTAACAATTTAATGTCAACTGATATTGAACTTTTTGAAAACAATAAGTAGTAGAATTTGAAAAATCAGTGCATTCATTGGAGCAAAACTAAAATATCTATGCCTAAAACCATAGATGAGTTTTTTCATCACAAAAGGATAAATTTCATATTTATAATACCTTAACGGTTGATCATATAATAAAAAATCTTGCTCCTGTAATACATGTGACTAAATCAGAAATATGAATTTTATTTAAGGTACATACTGTAAAATCAGTATATCTAGTCTAATATAGTTATAATGAAGATATAAATGGAAGAAAACATTGAAAATCTAGCCGCGCAAATGCGCGGGTAACATTACCAGTTTTTTTGTGTTTTTCGGGGTTCGTTTGGACATTTTATGCATTAAGTGAATTTTCAATGCATTTATGTGCATAATTCAAATTTGAACTACATGTGCATTCTCCAGTGCATATAAATTGGTGGAAAAATCAAATATTTGTCCTTGGGTGCATGCTTAGGTCCCATGCAAGAAATGGGAATGATTGTCAAACATACTACCACCGTCACTCGGCCCCAATCATTGAGATACCTGTTTTTAAATTCTAGTAAATCCAAAACTCGTCTGAAATTCATGAAACTTGGCATGCTATCATGGAGCGGCATCAACATATCATGGTAAATTTTTGTCCCATTTGGGGCAGGTTTGGGTATATGCTTTTCACAAACCAGAGCTTCTCACAACAAGCATGATGGTTTCGGTAGGGAACGCCCCAACTTTCGGGACGAAACGATATCCATTGCCTCTTATTGCTTTCAAATTTTTTCTCGTGTCAACATAGAACAACAGGAGTGTTGTGTTATTTTTTGTGATTTTTGGGGTTCGTTTGGACATTTTTATGCATTAAGTGAGTTTTTAATGCATTTATGTGTATAACTCAAATTTGAATACATGCACATGCTCCAGTGCATATAAATTTGTTGAAAAATCAAATATTTGTCCTTGGGTGCATGCTTAGGTCCCGTGCAAGAAATGGGAATGAATGTCAAACACCATGCCTCTGTCACTCGGCCCCAAACATTGAGATACCTGGTTTTTAAATTCTAGTAAATCCAAAACTCGTCTGAAATTCATGAAACTTGGCATGCTATCATGGAGCGGCACCCGACATGTTGTGGTATTTTTGTGTCCATTTTGAGAGAAGGCGCACTCGAATAACAGCCAACAAAGGCATTTTGAAAAAAATAGCTGCCACTTTAATATCTCAAACGTTTGTATAATTCAAACCGTGTGCGCTCTGTTAACCATTCACGTGACGCCATGTGTCTTTGTTTTAATGGCTCTTGATCACACATGTTTCAGATAGAACACCCGTATGCAAAGTGAGAGCAGGATTTGTGCATCTCCTGAACACAAACGGTTCTTTTGGATGACCCGTGTGAACCACTTACAAACAATTTGGTGCAATTTGCATCTGTCATATTGGGTATGTTGCCATTTGTCAAACTAGAAAGAATTACATTTGTGGATCTAGTAACATTGCCATTTGCCAACCTTGTAACACTGCGATTTGTCAAAATATGAAGCTAAAAATCACTAGTAGTATCTAATTTTCGCAACTAAAATTCAGTAATTAAGCATAGATGGAGGCGAGGAGGCGTGTTCAGCCAGGCGTGCAGCGGACGGTGCAGTACTATTCGATTTGACGGCAGGCGACACAGTTCCCGATACGGCTTTAATGCAGACGAGGGAGAGGGTAGCAGTTCCTGAAATGTTGAACAGCCAATGATGCATCCTCCTTCAATTAGCATCGTGTGAATGCATGAGGGAAGTAATGGGAGGACCGGGAAAAGAGGCAGCACGATGTGAATGCAACGCAGTTTGCACTCATATAAAGGCGCCCCTCCATTGCAATGCATCTACCACATCGTACGCACCTAAGCATTCGCCTAAGCACCTACACTAATAAGCGCAAAAGTGCCCACCACAGACCCATGGCGGCGATGCGCGCGAGCAGCCAGTTGCTGTGCCAGATGGTCCACGACGCCGGCCTGCGGCATGGCACCGTGGATTGTCTCCATATAATGTTGGCGACCGGCTGGTGGATGGCCGCCGTCGACGCCAGCTAAGACTCACAATTGGACCAGATGATCGTTCGCACCACCAACAGGTTCACCGTCGTCAAGAAGCTCGCGGACGACATCGCCGTACTCCTCCAGCCCGCGCGCCCGGGCTCCTCATTGCCTGCCACCCTAATCGGCCTCCATGGTCGGAACCTCTTTCAAGCACTGGTGGCCTGATACGTCTCCCACGTATCTATAATTTTTTATTGTTCCATGTTGTTTTATTATCAAACTTGGATGTTTTATTATCATTTTATAGTCATTTTATATCATTTTTGGTACTAACCTATTGACATAGTGCCAAGTGTCAGTTGCTGTTTTTTCCATGTTTTTTACATCGCAGAAAATCCTTATCAAACGGAGTCCAAATGCCACGAAACTTTACGGAGATCTTTTATGGGCCAGAAGGAAGGCAATGGGCCCTAGTTGCACCTAGGGGGTGCCCCAAGGGGGGCACAACCCCCCAGGGCGCGCCAGCAGGCCCAGGTGCGCCCTGGTGGGTTATGCCCACCTCGGGTGCCCCCCGAACCACCTCTTTGCTCTATAAATACCACAATATTCATGAAACCCTAGAAGAAGCGTCGAAATATTCATCCAGCCGCCGTAGAGTCCAGAACCACCAGATCCAATCAAGACACCATCACGGAGGGGTTCACCACTTCCATTGGTGCCTCTCCGATGATGCGTGAGTAGTCCTTTGTAGACCTTCGGGTCCGTAGTTAGTAGCTAGATGGCTTTCTCTCTCTCGCTGGATTCTCAATACAATGGTCTCTTGGAGATCCATATGATGTAACTCTTTTGCGGTGTGATTGTTGGGAACTGATGAACTTTGAGTTTATGATCAGTCATATCTTTTTATATCCATGAAAGTTATTTGCGTTTCTTTGATATCTTATAGCCTCGTATTTCTTCTCCGATATTTGGGTTTTGTTTGGCCAACTTGATCTATTTATATTGCAATCGGAAGAGGTGCCCGGTAGTGGGTTCGATCTTATGGTGCTCGATCCCAGTGACAGAAGGGGAAACGACACGTACGTATCGTTGCTACTAAGGATAAAAAGACGAGATCTATATCTACTGCCATATAGATAAACGGATCTTGTCTGCATCATGTCATCGTTCTTATTGCATTACACCATTTTTTCATGAACTAAATACACTAGATGCATGCTGGATAGCGATCGATGTGTGGAGTAATAGTAGTAGATACAGGCAGGAGTCGGTCTACTAGTCTTGGACGTGATGCCTGTGTAATGATCATTGTCTGTATATCGTCATAATTATTTGAAGTTCTACCAATTGCCCAACAGTAATTTGTTTACCCACCGTTTGCTATTTTTCTCGAGAGAAGCCACTAGTGAAACCTACGGCCCCTGGGTCTTCTTTCTCATATATTTGCCTTGCGATCTACTTTTCCTTTGCATTTTTCAGATCTATTAAACCAAAAAATACAAAACTACCTTGCTGCACTTTATTTATTTGCGATCTATTATTTCAATCTACTACAATATACCTCACGCCCACTTGCCAATTTCTGGCGCCGTTACCCGAAAGGGATTGACAACCCCTTTAACACGTCGGGTTGCGAGGTGTTGTTATTTGTGTGCAGGTGCTATTTACGTTGTGTTGCTTGGTTCTCCTACTGGTTCGATACCTTGGTTTCTTAACTGAGGGAAATACTCTACCATCGTTGTGCTACATCATCCCTCCCTCTCCGGGGAAATATCGACGTGGTTCTTGCTACCATCAAGGAGAATTTATGGCGCCATTGCCAGGGAGGATCAAGTCAAGATAGTCTCCCGTCAACGTGCCAATTTCTAGCGCCGTTGCCGGGGAGGATCTTCAACATAACCAGGTTCCTAATCAAAATCTCATATCCTCGTAATTTACATTATTTGCCATTTGCCTCTCATTTTCCTCTCCCCCACTTCACAAAAAAAATTCGTTTTATTCGCCCTCTTTTTCGTTTGCCGTTTCCACGTCAGATCTATCTTTTTGGTTGCAATCTTGTTTACTACCTTTGCTTGTGTTACCATGTGCCTTCTATTTGCTTGCATCTTCGCTTGCTAAAAATCTATTGATATGGATCCTCATCCACTTGCTAATCTTTTTGAAAGGTCCAATCATGATGAACCAATTGCTAGTGAGTTGAGTGCACTAGATTATCTTTATGAAGTTTTGCTTGAGAATCATCAATCTGAAAATTGTGATGAAGAAATTTATGAAGTGACTCATGATAGCTCCTTGAATGAAAAGCATCATGGCAATAATTTTACTATAAATTCTATTAATGTAAATTGTGCTAATAATATGCAAAACCCCAAGCTTGGGGATGCTTGTTTTGTCATGTCCACTACTTATTGCAATGATCATGATTGGGGTGATAACGTTTCTTATGATCTTGAAAAATTATTTAAGCCTCATGATGAATATGTTTGCGATAATATTGAAAGTGGGTTTGGAAGAGTGTCAACTTTAGCTAAAAATAATCCCACATATTTGGAGAATTATCAATCTTGTGAATTTCATGATGAAAGTGGGTTTGGAGAGGTCATGACTTTAGTTGATGTTAATCCCACTATCTTGGAAGACTATAAAACTATTATGCATGTGGATCATGAAGAGAAACTTTTATATGATAGTTATATTTTTGAATTTGATTATGATATTACATGTAATTATTATGAGAGAGGAAAATATGGTTGTAGAAATTTTCGTTTTACTAAATTACCTCTCGTTAAGTTGAGTCGTCGATGTTGTATTCCTCTCCTTTGCATATGCTTCTTATTTCTTGTCTTGAAAATTTATTTTCCTATAAAATTCCTATGAATAGGAAATATGTTAGACTTAAATGTGTTTGTCACATGTTTCATGATGCTCTCTTTGTGTTTCAATTATTATCTTTCGTTGGAGCATCGTTGAAATCTTATGCCTACCTAGGGGCGTAAAACTATAGCGCTTGTTAGGAGGCAACCCAATGAATAAAACTTATTTTTGATTTTTTCTTTCTGTTCTTGAGTGTTAGCACAATTATGCTACTGTTATGATTGTGTTTTAATTAGTGTTTGTGCCAAGTAGAACCGATAGGATCTTCTTGGGTGATAGTTGTTTGATTTTGCTGAAAAAGACAGAAACTTTGCGCTCACGAAATTAATTCTCATTTTTATTCAGAAAGAGCTTTTTCCATTATTCTTTTTGCATAATATTAATATACAAATTTCTCAGGCCGTCCTATTTTTTCAGAATTTTTGGAGTCCAGAAGTATTAGTTTAAATCAGATTGCTACAGACTGTTCTGTTTTAACAGATTCCGTTTTCTTTGTGTTGTGTGCTTATTTTGATGGCTCTATGGTTTTCTTTGATGATTTTTTGCCCTGGATAAGTTGGAATACAGTAGATATAATACAAAAACAAAATAAGAATTGGTTTTATACAGCACTTATAGTAGTGGGTTTATTTTTCTTACACTAACGGATCTCACGAAGGTTTTGTTGAGTTTTGTGTGATTGAAGTTTTCAAGTTTTGGGTTATCTTACGATGGATGAAGGAAGGATGTAAGAGCCTAAGCTTGGGGATGCCCCGGCATCCCAAGCTATTATCCAAGAATGAGCAACCAACTAAGCTTGGGTATGCCCCAGAGTGGCATCCCCGCTTTCTTCCAACAACTATCGGTATTTTACTCGAGGCTATATTTTTATTCGTCACATAATATGTGTTTTGCTTGGAGCGTCTTGTATGATATGTTTATTTGCTTGTTTTATTTTGTGTTTTATGTCATCAATCCTTGCTGGACACACCTATTTGAGAGAGCCAAAATTATATCATGACTTGTTAGAATTTCTCTCTATGCTTCACTTAAATCTTTTATGAGCTAGGACTTGCTCTAGTGCTTCACTCATATCTTTTTGAGCACGGTGTGCTTTGTTGTTTTTGAAGAAATGCTCTCTTGTTTCACTTAGATCTATTTGAGAGTTAGTAAAATTTTGAAGAAATTCTCTCTTGCTTCACTTAAATTATTTTGAGAGAAAGAAAATTTGTTATGCTCATGATCTTCACTTATATTTGTTTGAGCTTATGAAAACCAACACATGAAAATTAGTCCAAAAGTGATAGATATCAAAGAAGGATAAAGTAAAAAAATGTCATGAAGATCATTGGAAAAAATAAACATGATTCTTAGTAATAGTTTTGAGATATGATGATGTGATATGTGAGTTATGTTGATGAGTAATTGTGCTCTAGTAAGAATATTGGTGTTAAGGTTTGTGATTCCCTATGCATGCACGAAAGTAAATAATCATGCAATGAAAATTATATCCTACTTGTGGTGCATTATTCGGTGTTAATTATGCTTAATGCTTGCTTATGAGATTATTCGTTTCTTGGTTGGTCGCTTCCCAATCTTTTGCTAGCCTTCATTTTGCACTAAGTATGACCTCTACTTGTGCATCCAAAATCCTTTAAACCAATTTTGCCACATGAGTCCACTATATCTACCTATATGCGGTATTCTTTTGCCGTTTTAAGGAAATTTGCATGTGCCATCTCTAATTTTCAAAAATAAACTTCTCTTTTGTGTGTTTGTTTCGCTCGTGGAACGGTAACGGGTGGCTAATATTTTCCATGGTAGATGTGTTATTCTCAAGATGAGTGTTTATTCACTTGTCATTGCATGAGAGTAAGGCAAAGGTTCTAGGGATGCCCAGTCCCGAAATGCAAAAAATATTTACTTTATGTTGTCAAATAATAAATTCCTTGGAAAGTGTTGGTATGGAGGGCACCCGTGGATACGGTTAGCCATGGAAAGTGAAAGAATGGTGGAAAAAGGAATAAACTTTATTTTCTGTTTGGGAACCGTCTATGGCATATCTAGCATGGAAAGTGTTTGTAGCTCGGAGTCCTTTTCGTTGGTGGGATGGATACACCTCCCAAAATGTTTTTATCTCTAATTTTTCGCTTTGAGCTCTGGCACCTCTACAAAACCCTACTTCCCTCTGCGAAGGGCCTTTCTTTTAATTTATGCAATTTTTATTTTGAAATTTGATTCTCCATCTTCTCTCATAAAAAGCACCAACTAGGAGGAAATATGATCATGCTCAAGTATTGGGTGTAGTTAATATTCGAGTGTGTTTGATGAATGGATCAATGTTTGAACATGATGGGCTAGGGATAACTTATTTTAGCATTGATATTTTGAAAGACATGGTTGCTTGTTGATATGCTTGAGTATCTAAATTATTATGTCAAAACTAGACTATTGCTTTGAATCACATAAAAGTCCAAAGGTCCATGGTATAAATAAAATAATATGATATGACTTGATGAACATCACTCCACATCAAAACTTCTGTTTTTATCACTTACCTGCTCGAGGACGAGTAGGAGTTAAACTTGGGGATGCTGATACGTCTCCAACGTATCTATAATTTTTGATCGTTCCATGCTGTTTTATTATCAATCTTGGATGTTTTTAATCATTTTATAGTAATTTTATATCATTTTTGGTACTAACCTATAGACATATGCCAAGTGCCAGTTGCTGTTTTTTCCATGTTTTTTACATCGCAGAAAATCCTTATCAAACGGAAGGAAGGCAATGGGGGCTCTCACCGCTTATGAGTCCTTGGTACACAACCCACCAGGGCCCTGGTTGCACCTGGGGGGTGCCCTGAGGTGGGCACAACCCACCAGGGCGCGCCAGGAGGCCCAGGTGCGCCCTGGTGGGTTGTGCCCACCTCGCGTGCCCCCGGACCGCCTCTTTGCTCTATAAATACCACAATATTCCATAAACCCTAGAAGGGGAAACGACACGTACGTATCGTTGCTACTAAGGATAAAAAGACGAGATCTATATCTACCGCCATATAGATAAACGGATCTTGTCTACATCATGTCATCGTTCTAATTGCATTACTCCATTTTTTTTCATGAACTTAATACACTAGATGCATGTTGGATAGCGGTCGATGTGTGGAGTAATAGTAGTAGATGCAGGCAGGAGTCGGTCTACTAATCTTGGACGCGATGCCTATGTAATGATCATTGCCTAGATGTCATCATAATTATTTGAAGTTCTATCAATTGCCCAACAGTAATTTGTTTACCCACCGTTTGCTATTTTTCTCGAGAGAAGCCACTAGTGAAACCTACGGCCCCTGGGTCTTCTTTCTCATATATTTGCCTTGCGATCTACTTTTCCTTTGCATTTTTATTCAGATCTATTAAACCAAAAAATACAAAAATACCTTTCTGCACTTTATTTAGTTGTTATCTATTATTTCAATCTACTACAATTTACCTCATGTCCGCTTGCCAATTTCTGGCGCCGTTACCCGAAAGGGATTGACAACCCCTTTAACACGTCGGGTTGTGAGGTGTTGTTATTTGTGTGCAGGTGTTGTTTACATTGTGTTGCTTGGCTCTCCTACTGGTTTGATACCTTGGTTTCATAACTGAGGGAAATACTCTACCATCGCTGTGCTACATCATCCCTCCCTCTCCGGGGAAGTACCAACATAGTTCTAGCTACCATCATGGCCCTGCGACTGCCCGCCGACGCCACGAAGAATGTCCACTTGGAGGTCGCGCTCACCGCGAGGCGCCTCGTCCTGCAAGAAACCGTCGACCTACACATCCATGTGTATGAGCGAATCGTGTACATAGGTATCTACAAGGCCAGTGAGGACGCTACGATGTTGGCCTTCTTTAGCCGGCTGGAAGCCTTGGATGCCTTTGTTGAGAAGCACCTTGACCTCGCCACAAAAGCCGCCGCTCCTTAGCCGTCGGTCGGTGGCCCATCCAGCGCATTGAGTTGAGGAGGAGGAGGTCGTACGTTGATGGATGCATCTTTCTTCTTGGCTCCTGTAACCACCACTGTGATCGCATCATCGTGGCCTTAATTCTTATTTTGCTATTGCATTCTCGTTCCAGTCAATACAGACATGTGCGATCCCTTTGCTCAATACACACATGTCCGTTCCAGTCTTATTTTGATTGGCTTGAATGAAGGTCTATCCCACCATTAGGCACTGCAGCACCCTGTGCTCTCCGTTAGGCACCGCGGCACGCTCTGCTCGCGTCCGTCAGCGCGCTCGGCTTGTAGACAACTTTTCCTTGCGTGTTCAACTGCTATATGCATATATATATATGGTTGCTCGCCGTTGAGGCGACCGCGGAGCGCTCTGCTCGCGTCCCTCCGCGCATGCTCTGCCAATGATTGGGCGTGCGCACGACCACGTCGGGGCCCCCGTATGCATGCGGTTGCGCCGCGCGCGTTGCCACGCGATGCAGTTACGTGCGGCACGGTGGATTTACGTGCTGCAAATTAGAACTGACATCAGGGCTTGCCGATATTCCTGGCCGTCCGGCTTCCCCTTTAATTTCCGTGGCCATTATAACCTTAGTCTCTTCAACCTTTCGATCGCGCCCCACAACACAACAAGCACATGCACAACGACACATAGAGAGGGGATGTCCAGCGGCGCTCCAATGGAGTTCGGCGAGCATAGAGTGGAGACCCACGCAGGGGAGCAGATCTCCCGGTGGTGTACACCATCGACCCGGCCGTGGTGGACGACTACATCAACAGCGTTGAGCAGTTGCTTGCTGGAGACAAGTACAAGGTGGTCGGCATCGACCTCTAGTACACCGCCGGTCGTCCCGGCATAGATCAGAAGGTTGCCGTCGCCCAGTCGTGCGTGCGCCATCATGTCCTCATCTACCACTACTGCATGGCCACAGAGCCTTGCGACCGTTTCAACAGGTTTGCCAACAGCACCGACTACAAGTTCGCCACGGTGGAAACCATCGACGATGTAAAAGCGCTCAGTGTTACGAGCTTGCCCTACAAGAACCTTGTCGAAATTCGTGACCACTACAGGGTCTGGGGCAGCACGAAGAAGGACTCCCTGGTCGAGCTCGCCTTAGCCATCATTGACCCCTACTACGAAAGGATGAAGCAGGATGCCCAGAGAACAAGTCCCCTATCCTGGCACAGGGCATGGATGCGGCAACTGGATGAACCTTACCTCAGGTTCGTGGCCAAGAGAGTGTACACATGCTACGAGATGCACAGGCGGATCGTTGACATGAGGAAGTGCCTCGTTACCCAAATCGACGAGCCCGGATCGAGCCACAAGCAGAGCAAGCGTCACAAGAAGTAGATGATGATCAGATGATCGTTTATGCTAGTTAATCATGCATGTAATATGTAGTTTACTTTATTGGTGTGTGGAAATGTCATGTGTGTAGTAGCCACCTATGTAATTATGCATGTAATACTTTACTTTGGTGTGTGCAAATGCCATGGTTGTAGTAGCCACCTATGTAAGTGGATGTTTAATTTGGTTATGCAAGCATGTCCTTATAAGTTTGTGTGTGTGTATATATATATATATGTGTGTGTTGTTGTTCTGTATGCAATCCCATCGCACAACACACACGTCTTGTTAAGTTGAACCATTTATGTTCTCTTGTCTCAATGCAAATAGTTCATCTGAGTGAACCGCATGCCGTATATCGCACACACCTTCATCTCGCTGACCGTTTCTTTTGTGTTGCCTAATCACAAATAGTTCATCTGAGTGAACCGTATGCTGTACATCCCACACACCTTCATATGGCTGCCCGTTTCTTTTGTTCCTCCTGATCGAAAACGGTTAATTGAACTGAACCTTATGCCCTGAATCGCACACGCAACTAAAATATGAACCGTGTTTGATGCATCCTCCATCGCAAATGTTTTGCACCTTTTTCACGGGTTTTTTACACCACCGTTTGCGATTATGGCATCGCACAAAGTTTCATCGAAGGGTCTCTGATCGTAGTATCGCGTTAGCAGCAATCTGCAGTAGTGAATACAAAGATATCAAATCATGCATATAAGAATTCAGAGAAGATTCAAATCATATTCATAGATAAACTGATCATAAATCCACAATTCATCGGATCTCGACAAACACACCACAAAAGAATATTACATCGGATAGATCTCTAACAACATCGAGGAGAACATGGTATTGAGGATCAAAGAGAGAGAAGAAGCCATCTAGCTACTAGCTATATATGGACCCGTAGGTCTGTGGTAAACTACCCACGCTTCATCAGAAGGGCAATAGAGTTGATGTAGAAGCCCTCCGTGATCGAATCCCCCTCCGACAGGGTGCCAGAAAAGGTCCCTATATGGGATCTCATGGGTACAGAAGGTTACGGCGGCGAAAAAGTATTTTGGTGGACGCTTCTGGTCGTTTGGGAATATTTGGGAATTTATAGGCCAAGAATTAGGGTTGGAGGAGCTCCGAGCGGCCCTCCATCCCTCAGGGCGGGAACCCCTAAGGCGCGCCCCTGAGGCTTGTGCATTCCTTGGGGCTCCTCTGACTTCATCTCCAAGTCCTACATGTGTCTTCTGGTCCAAGAAAAATCATCATGAAAGTTTTATTCCGTTTGGACTCCATTTGATATTCCTTTTCTGTAAAACTCAAAAACAAGGAAAAAACAGAAACTGGCACTAGGCTCTGGGTTAATAAGTTAGTCCCAAAAATAATATAAAATGGCATATTAATGCATATAAAACATCCAAAACAGATAATATAATAGCTTGAAACAATCAAAAAATATAGATACGTTGGAGACGAATAAAACGTCATCGAGCTGAACATGTGCTGAATGCAGAGGTGCCGTACGTTCGGTACTTGATTGGGACGAATCATTAAGGTGTACGACGCATCAACTGCGTTGATAAATGCTTCCGCTTAGTGATCTACAAAGGTATGTAGATGCTCTCCCTCTCTCGTAGCTATACATTTCCATGGATAGATCTTGCGTGTGCGTAGATTTGTTTTTGTTTTCCATGCAATGTTCCCCAACACGGTGGCCCCGTTGGGCACCGTGGTGGCGTCGATGCATGGACGGACTGGCAAGGATGATGCAGATCTCTCTCCTGAAGATGGGTCAGCGGTTCAATGATGATGGCGGCGTCTAAAATGTGTGCATGTGGTGTATAGGTCTGCTGCACCAGTGGGTTCCGATACATTATGTGGATGGATCGGCGACGACACCAGTTTTAGATATGAGGAGTGAGAGCACTCCACATTATCGTGTTTTGTAGGTGTGAGTGGTGGCTTCGGGTGGCTTGATGTATGTTCTTGTTAGACCTATATTGAATAATAAATAAAGATGACCCTATGCATCGATTGATGCAGAGGCGGGGTCTTAATCATCTTTTCCCAAAAAATGTTACTAGGATTTTTTTGACGTGAAAAATCTTACTAGGATTACCTAGTAAGCAACTGTTATAGTGAACGGAGGCCCCTCTCGGCGAAGCTGTCCAGGACCCATTATGCCTTCTCGGCGACATTGTCCTTGTTCTAGCACAGGTTTGAGGATTTGTAAGACGACCACCATCACATCAGATGTTCTGAGTTAGTATTACTTGTCACTATAAATTATTAAGTCCCATTCTGATTTTTTTATTAATTTCCATGTTGTTAGATTACAGTCGGCAGCACTGATGATATACAAAAATGAACTTCTTCAGTAAAGGAGAGGGAGAACCTCCTTAGGAGCACCTTTGCTGACCCGGAACCAATTGCCGCCAAAATCAATGTATGTAATGACCATCATCTTGCCGGCCGGATTGAACGGGACAAAGTGAACTTCGGTGATGTTTGCACGTGCCTAAGAAAGAACAGGTAAACATTTGTGATTTTTTTGAAAGATCCAGAATGATGTTGGCTTTTCATGTTGATCATAGCAGGAAGCAATGGGGAAAAGAATACATGGTGGTGATCCTAAGATCTATAAGGAAAAAACAAGAGGCAACAAAAAACATAAAAAAGGGGGGAACTTGTTCTAAATCTCAGCCCATCAGCCGATCCTCTCTGGCGGCATTGCGAACGGGTGCAACAGACATGTTGCACCAGCCTCACACCAAAGGTCAATGCCCCGTCGTATCGCCTACAGAACCTCTTGGACAGAGGCCTCCTTGTTTCTGAAAGTGCACCGATTCTGCTCCATCCAAACCTCCCACAAGGCCAACATTGTGATGGACTTGATGCCCTTTCTATGCTCTGGTTTGGTGTTCTCCACAATCCTCAGGACCCGATCAACGGCTCCATGGGCGGTGCTGTCATCATTTGGCTTCAAAGCCTGACAGCCTGCCCAAGTGGACAAAGTGCTCCTGATTCTCCTTGTCAACGGGCATGACCAGAAGATGTGGTCAGCGGTCTCGAGGTTTTTGCAGCAAAACTAGGAGAAATAGGAGTTTGCACATCCTCGACGCTGAGGCCTATCATTGCACCATAGCCTGTTAAGTAGCATTAGCCAGTAGAAGATCTTCAACTTCCCCGGCACCCAGATCCTCTAGGTAAGCTGCCTCAACCTGGTGGTGTAGTTCGCTTGGAACTACACTGTGTATGTAGCAAAAGCGGAGTAGCAGCTGCTGGCTTCCAGGTTCCACCTGATCTCGTCATGTGTGTCCAGGCTGAGGCTGATTCTGCTGAGCGTATGAGCCTCACCATTGCCACACAGTCTCGGACAAGCTGATCCGTTTGCCCGTGCGCCAGGTCCATGATCCACGTGTCTCCCTGCAGGGCAGCAGCAACTATTCTGTTCTCTCTTCTAAAGTGTTTGTACAACATCGGAAACAACAGCTTCATGGTACCTGCTCCCAGCCAAGAGCAGGTCCAGAACCTTGGAGTTCGGCCATTCCCAAGTGTCACCGATGTCACTGTGCTGAAGAAGGTTTTGTCAGTCGCTGAGCATGGGACATCCATGCCGACCGATGGCTTGTTCGGGTGTTTCTAAGCCAGCCACATCCATCTTTGCCAGAGTGCACGGCCAAACCGTTCGAGGTCCAATATGTCGAGCCCTCCCTTGTCGGGAGGGGAACACACCTTAGTCCAGTGTACTTTACACTTTCCACCAGTAAGCTCTTCTTCCTGTGCTCAAAGGAAACGCCGCCTTACTTTGTCGATTTCTTTGAAAAAAATCTTTGGCATACGAAGCACAGTCATGGAAAAAGGTTGGGATGGCACTTAGTACAACTCTGACCAATATCCATCACCCTGTTGTACTCAACAGTCTGCCCTTCCAACCGGCCAGCCTTACCCTGATGCGATCTAACACAAATTGAAGGTGCACTGGCCTAGTTCTAGTCAGTGTCAGTGGTAGGCCTAGATATTTGAGTGGAAAGGTGAAAGTGCAACTATCCCTAGGTGGTTTTGGCAATTCCTAACAACATATAGCTCATTGAACTAATGCTATTTCAAGATGATCATTTCAGAAAGTTCAATGATTGGCATGGCATGGAGCAGGAATGTGGACCCCTCAAAATGCTAAGGACACATATTGGCTCAAGCTCAAGACTCCTCATTTTCATTTTAGTGATCCAAGATCACATTGAGTCCATAGGAAACGCCAATACTATTAAAAGGGGATGAGGTGTTGCTTAATGGCTTGCTTGCTCAAAATGCTTAGTGATATGCTCCAAAAGCCCTCGACCACTTTCTCATATCCACATATGTCCCAAACCAAAAGTCAAACTCGGCCCTACCGATTTGATCTATCCGCTCCACCGAGTTCATTTGACATAGCCACTGCCAGAAACCCCAGTCACTTCGGTCTCACCGATAGGGATCTCGGTCTCACCGGATGGGATTGCAAACTCTCTGTTTCCTTTCGTAACGTTTTGGTCCAACCGAAATGAGCAATCGGTCCCACCGAGTTCGCAATGCAAACTCTCTGTTTCCCTTTCGTAATGTTCGGTCTCACCGAAATGAGTGAATCGATCCCACAGAGTTTGCCTGACCAACTCTCTGTTTGCCTATTACAGAAATCGGGCCTACCGAGTTTATGTGATCGGTCTCACCGAGATTACGTTATGCCCTAACCCTAATGAAATTTGTCCCACCGAGTAGACATGTCGGTCCCACCGAAAAGCCTAACATTCACATTTTGAACTGAATCGGTTTGACCGAGTTTTATGATTCGATCCCACCGAGTTTGGTAAATTGTGTGTAACGGTTAGATTTTGTGTGGAGGCTATAAATACCCCTCCACCCACTAGTAGAAAAAGGGCCATTTGTCCTAGTTCGTAAGGCCCATCTATCCCGGTTGTTGAACCAGTACTAAAGGGTCGTTACTAAAGCCCTAGGCCTTTACTCCCGGTTCTTACACGAACCGGGACAGATGGACCTCCACGTGGCCGCTGCGGCGAGCCCAGGCAGGAGGGCCTTTAGTCCCGGTTGGTGGCACCAACCGGGACCAAAAGGCATCCACGCGTCAGCTGTTCAGGGGCTAGGGTTTTTGTTTTTTTTTCTAAAAGGAGGGGGATTTGGGGGTTTTGTATGGTTAATTAAGGTGTTTCATATATTGAGGTAGCTAATTAATTAATAGAGAGAAGTGTCCTCTCTTATCTCCATGCTTGGTCGATGCTACGTACTATACGTATAGAGAGGCCCTCGACATGCTAGCTAGTAAGCAAATGAAGGAAACCATTTAGTACAGAAGTTCATCATGAACATATGCATACACCTCTCTTTCTCCGAGAGATTGGGCGAACAACAAGTTTTCATATATCTATCCGACGCTACTGGCTACATATATACAATATTAAGATCTCTTACAATATAACCCCCTAATTATATATGTAATCAGCTTCAACATGGTATTCTCCGGCTTTATTGATGACGTGGTCAAGAAAGAATCTCGTCAATTCCTCTTGAATTGCTTTCATGCGATCTTCTGGTAGGAGTTCATTCCGCATCTGCCACTTCTAATTTGAAGAAGGGGTTAATACATATATATGAATGAAACTCAACAGAAATGATGGTGTAATAAAATGAAATTGTGAATATTATTGCTTACGCACATCAAATTGTCTTTTAGAGTAGCCCTGCTTATTTTTGCAAGTCGCGTTGTAGATGAACTCGCACACGTAGTATCCACAGTGATCATTTCCTTGTTCCTGCCACAAGCACTTTACGAGAAATAGAGGTCAATCAAACTGATAATGAAGCATTATAAATGGCATTCATGAAAGTAGCTAGAATCAACGGGAGATGCGCGGAAGTAGCTAGCTAGTAGTACTTACTTTCGGGTATGTATATCGCAGCTCCCTCGGCAGTCCCGGAGCTTCTGCGGTGAACTTTTTCCAAACCCTGCAAGACAAAGAAAATAATTATTACTTGAGATATCAAGAAATGAACAAAAAGTTGCCGATATGGTGCGATAATGATTGATTGAACTTACTTGTTGAGAATTTTAGTCATGTCCGCATAGGTCTCGGGATCTTTTCGTCTCGAGTCTAAGATGATTACTAGTCCCTGCTCAAGCTTAATCTCCAGGAGAATATAGTGGAAGCTGCGCACGCATGCATAAATCATCAATTAATTACATTACTATAACCTCGAGTAATAAGGGAAACCGAATATGCACAAGACAGTAACACACACTTGAAGTTGTAAGGAAAGAGTATTTTATCTTTGTTTTGATTTATTACCAACGATTTGAGCAAGTTGGCCTCGGCTTCTTTGGCATTCTTTTTAACCGTAAATTCATCTATGAGATTTGTGTTAATGAACCCAATATCATACTTTTCTGCTTTTCTGCACTCGACGATCTTCAATCTGCATAATATAGGATGATTAGCGACGATATCGAAAGACACCTTGAGCGGGGGGCACGATTGGTTCGCTTGTTCGCCGAGCTGGGCAATTTTTTTCCCAGCTCGTCATTCTGCTAACCTTCGATCACTGATAGTACTTCTCGACCGCTCCGCTTTGATATATATACCTTTTCAGTAATGTGCTCATAGTTGTTTTTCGGCGAAGACTTTGGTGGTTTCTTCAGGGCATCGATAGTGCGCTTTGCTTTCACCGGATCTATCTTCTCCTCCGGAGGTGGATGTTTCTTTGCTTTCACCCCTTCAAAGAAGTCCTTCACTTCGGTTTCCACGATCATCGCGGTTTCCTCCACGGTCCTCTCGTATGGTAACTTCTCCAGAGGCATGAGAGATGGACCGAATCTGTATTGCCTCCCGCCTCTGGCTGTACTGCTAGACGCCGGAGCAGACGGAGCGGCTACGGCTGTATTCTTTCCTTGCTTACGAGGCGGAGGAGAAGGTTGATGAGCTCCTTCCTCCATAGGCATGGAGTCTTCGGAGAAGAACCTAGCCGAGTCTCCCCTTCACCGGTAGGGTGGTCAAGCTCGAGGTCCTCAAATCCCTCCGTTATTTCGTCCACCGTCACCCTAGCATATCCTTCTAGAATCGGACGGCAGTGAAAAGTTGCGCCGGGTTCAGGAGGTCGAACAGAGCTGAAAGCCGCCTTGACTTTGAAGTTCTGCCATTGCGTCATAAGGTGGCAATGTTGAGACTCCGTGATAGCATCCACAGGGTAGCTAGCAGGAGCCGTCAAGACATGCTCCAGCTGAAGCAGCTCGGTGGAAGCCACGCTGCTTCTCCGCTGAGATGGCGGGGTAGCTTCGGCAGGTCGCTTGTTGCGAACTGCGTCTCGTTCCTCTAGCGCTTGTACCCTTTCGTTCAGCTTCTGCAGTTGGGCGTGCTCCACTTTCTTCCTCCTCTCCTGGCATTTGTAACCGCCTGCGTCCGGAAACCCAGCCTTCCATGGAACGGAGCCTGGCATGCCTCGTGTCCGTCCAGGTTGCTCAGGATTCCCGAGGGCCATTGTGAGCTCGTCGTTCTCTCTGTCTGGAACGACCGTCCCTTGTTGCGCTGCATCGATATACTCCTGAAGCTTCGTGACGGGTATTCGCAGTTGCTCGTTCGTCCAAACGCACTTCCCTGATACAGGATCCAAGGTTCCACCAACCCCGAAGAACCAAGTCCGGCAACGGTATGGCCAATTCAATGTTTCTGGTTCAACCCCTTTATGAAGCAGGTCATTCTCAGCCTTGGCCCAGAGGTAGCCACCTGACCCCATGCGATGGTGAAGCTGCTTCTTCGCAGCATTTTTCTTGTTTGTCGCTGACATCCTCTTACTCTTGTCTGATGTCTTGTGGGCCACAAATGTGGGCCAATGATCTCTAATCTTCTCATACCGGCCGGTGAATTCTGGTGTCTTTTCTTGGTCGACAAACGATGTTTTCAGCTCATTCTTCCACCTCCTGAATAGTTCTGCCATCTTCTTAAGAGCATGAGACTTGATCAATTGCTCTTTAACTGGCTTCTCCGGATCCTCCTCTGGTGGTAGGGTGAAATTTGCCTTCAGCGCAGTCCAAAGATCATCTTTCTGCATATCAGAGACATAAGACACCTCAGGGTCTTCCTTCTTAGGCTTAAACCAGTGGTGGATGCTGATCGGGATCTTGTCCCTAACAAGAACCCCGCACTGAGCAGAAAATGCTTCCTTGGTCCGGATGGGTTCAATCGGTTGGCCATCGCGCATGATTGCTGTGATCTCAAACCTTTCATCCGAGCGCAACTTTTTCTTCGGGCCTCGTCTCCTTACCGAAGTTGTGCTCGATCCGGAGGGCTAGAAAAAAGAAGACGGTAGTTAATTAATATGTGTACATACCAAAACAATGAATGCATCAATTAGCTAGTCAGCACATGCTTAATTAATATATATACCTGGCCGGACTTTGTTCGGTCACCGGAGCCGTCATCACCGTCTCCTTCTTGCACCGGCATTCGGTCACCAGAGCCATCATAATCATGTCTTTCCTCCTCCATTGTTCGATCACCATAGCCTGCTTCTTCACTCTGTTCTTCCAGACCATCATTGTCGTTAAGATACAACAAGACATCACCTCCGGCTAAGATTATGTCCCCCAACACCTCTTATGTTGCCTCGTCTCGTCCGTGCTCCATTGTTTCTGCAAATATTACAACATGGCAATTATTATACAAACATGACAACAGGTGGATATATTAGTGGCAAACGTAGACCTAGCTACCTAACCAGAACAAGGAATCATATTAGTGGCCTCGACGCTTCTCCCGGCGGTTTGGGGTGGCCTCGGCAACGCTTCAAGGGTGCGGGGTGGCCTCGACGACAACGCTCTTTTAACTTGGTAAATTTGGGTGGCCTCGGCAACGCTTCAAGGGTTCATATGCAAAAGCCATAGATTTCTTCAATACTTTGACACTAGCTAGGCAACCTCTCGACCCCTCGGCCCCTCGACGACCCTCAAACCCTCGGCCCCTCGATGACCCTCGAACCCTCGGCGACCCTCGACCCTCTACCCTAGCTAGTTCCCGACCCTTGCCCCCTCGAACCCTCGTCGACCCCCTCCCCCCTCATGTCAAAGTTATCGGGGAGGGGGTATATCGACCCCCCCTCATGTTAAAGTTATCGAGGAGGGGGTATATCGACAATGACATACCCGATAAAAAATAAGAAGACGAAGAAGAAAAAAAGAGGAGAAGAAGAAAGGAATAGAGGAGAAGATCGAAGAAAAAAAGAAGAAAAAAAGAGGAGAAGAAGAAAGGAATAGAGGAGAAGAAGAAAAAATAGAAAATAAGAAAAAATAGAATATTTTCTATTTTTTCTTCTTCTCCTCTATTCCTTTCTTCTCCTCTTCTTTTTCTTCTTTTTCCCTCTTCTTATTTATTTCTCCTCTTCTTCCTCTCCTCTTCTTCTCCTTTCTTCCTCTTCTTATTTTCCTTTTCCTCTCCTTTTTCTTCTTCTTCCTTCTTAATATCACTTAGCAACTTTCGCGACTATAGGGGGGTGCTCCCGTGGTCTAAAATCGGTCTATGCACGATAGAAAATTCTGAAAAAAATACATCTATGATCCCTCATACACACATACATACATACAAAAAATACATCTAAAAAAGAGAAGAAGAAGAAAAAAAGAGGAGAAGAAGAAGAAAAAAAAAATATAAGAAAAAAAGAGGAGAAGAAGAAAAAAATAGAAATTTTCTATTTTTTTCTTCTTCTCCTCTATTCCTTCTTATTCTCCTTTTTTTTCTTCTACTTCCTCTTCTTGTTTTTTTCTCCTCTTCTTCTCCTTCTTCTTCTCCTTCTTCCTTCTTCCTCTTTTCTTCTTTTTCCTTATTTTCCTTCTTCCTCGATGACCCTAACCCTAAATAGTACAACTTCCTCGACGTCCCCGCCTCTCTGATGAACAAAAATAATCTATGAATAAAAAACAACATATTCTATGAACAAAAAAATTATATTTCATCCACATCCATTGATACATCATATATATGATCATCTATGAACAAAAAAACATAATATTCTATAAAAACAATATCATATATATGAACCAAAACAATTATGATAACAAGCATATATATCATCATATATATGAAAAAAAAACAAGCATATATATGAAAAAAATTGCAGGGAGGGCGCCGGCTGGACCAAGGTGAGGAGGGGCGCGGGGTCGGCGGCGAGGACGGCGACGGGGCAGGGGGCGCGCGCTCGTGGTAGGGGGCGACGGCGACGAAGGGGGCGGGGCAGGGCGACGGCGACGACGGGGGCGGGCCGCGGCGGCGCGCGTCGGGGCAGGGCCGGCGAGCGGCGACGGCGTCGGGTGAGGGGCGCGAGCGACGGCGAGGGCGCGGGCGCGGGCGACGGCGAGGGCGAGGGCACGGGCGACGGCGTCGGGCGAGGGGCGCGTGCGACGGCGAGGGCGCGGGCGATGGCGACGACGGGCACGGGCGACGGCGACGGTGACGGCGGGGTCGGCGTGCGGCATCGGGGCAGCCTGGCGGCGTCGATGTCGTCGGCATCGTCGGGGCAGCAACTGCGAGATGAGAATTGAAAATTTCCTAAGTGTCATATTATATAGCTAAGCCTTTAGTCCCGGTTGGTGCCACGAACTGGGACTAAAGGTGGGCATTAGTCCCGGTTGGTGCCACCAACCGGGACCAAAGGTCTCCTTTCAGCAGCCCAAAGGGCGGGAAACAGGGACCTTTGGTCCTGGTTGGTGGCACCAACTGGGAATAAAGGGGGGCATTGGTCCTGGTTGGTGCCACGAACCGGGACCAATGCACCCCTTTCGTCCCGGTTGGTGCCACCAACCAGGACCAAAGGCCTTGTGCTGGCGCGGTGCGGTGGGAAGTTTTGTCCTACCTCGCTAGCTGAGAGAGCTCAGCACCTGTTTATAAGCTCTGTTGCGGCTCAGGTGCTGAGCTCCTCTCTAATATGCACGCAGTACTTGCCTACCCTTGTCACTGCCTTGTTGGGCCTATTGGGCCTGCGGACCTGCATCCTGGCCCATGTACAGATGGGTTTCTAGTCGTATGCAGGCTGTGTGGCCATTAGGCGGCATTTTTTTATTTTTCTAGTATTTTTTTTGTTTTTTGAATCATTTATTTTCTTTTGATTTTTGCTTTATTTTTTTATTCTTTTTGCTTTTAGGTCAGAATAATTATAAACTTTCTGTTACTGCCATTAGTTTCCAAATTTAAATAGCTTAAATTTTAATTCTTTAAAATTTGTGTAAATCACTAGTTTGTGAATAACTTCACTATAAAAATATATTTTGATTGATTCTTTTTCCTGCTATTTAATATTACTGTGTTTTATCATTATATTCAAAAACAGATTTTGTTATTTTAGTTTCTATCAAAAAATTCTTTATGAAAATTCTTTTTGCTACTAAAGTTTCTAACAAAAAATTCTTTATGATAATTCTTTCTGCTTTTCATGTTTTGAACATAAAATACTTTGATAATTTTAGTTGCATAAATTTTATATAATTTTAGTTTAAAAAATATTAGAGGTTTATAAAAGCTTTTTAGTTGATTCCTTTTCCTATTTGAGTTTTATAAAAGTTTTTTAGTTGATTTTCTTTTTGCTATTAAAGAATATTATAGCTTTGTTTTAGTTGATCATAACAGAATATTTTAATTGATTATTTTTAGTTCATTCTTTTAGATATTAGTTCATTTTTTTGAAGTATCAGGGTTTCATACGGGGACTCGTCTGTTACAAAGGGATTTCATTTTTTTGAACTTATTTGAACTCCAGACTTTTTGTGTGTTCAAAATGCACCATTCAAAGCCACATCATCAATTTTCAACCCTTTCTGACTTCATTTGTTATTTTTCATGCATTTACTGATTTTTTTAGCTATAAGACCCTGAAATTGAAAAGCATTTCAAATGAACTCTGAAAAGATTGAAAGTTGGCATGATATCATCATTTCACCCACATATCATGTGCTAAAAAGTTGAGAGGGTTATGGGAAAAACTGGATGCACTTCGTGTACAAAATGGACAATCTCTTTTGAAGTATCAGGGTTTCATACGGAAATTCATCTGTTACAAAGGGATTTCATTTTTTTGAACTTATTTGAACTCCAAATTTTTTGTGTGTTCAGAATGCACCATTCAAAGCCACATCATCAATTTTCAACCCTTTCTGACTTCATTTGTTATTTTTCATGCATTTACTAATATTTTTTTAGCTATAAGACCCTGAAATTGAAAAGCATTTCAAATGAACTCTGAAAAGGTTGAAAGTTGGCATGGTATCATCATTTCACCCACATAGCATGTGCTAAAAAGTTGAGAGGGTTATGGGAAAAACTGCATGCACTTCATGTACAACATGGACAATCTCTTTTGAAGTATGACGGTTTCATACGGAAACTCATCTGTTACAAAGGGATTTCATTTTTTTTGAACTTATTTGAACTCCAGACTTTTTGTGTGTTAAAAATGCACCATTCAAAGCCACATCATCAATTTTCAACCCTTTCTGACTTCATTTGTTATTTTTCCATTTATTTATTTATTTAGCTATAAGACCCTGAAATTGAAAAGCATTTCAAATGAACTCTGAAAAGGTCGAAATTTGGCATGGTATCATCATTTCACCCACATAGCATGTTCTAAAAAGTTGAAAGGGTTATGGGGAAAACTGGATGCACTTCGTGTACAAAATGGATAATCTCTTTTGAAGCATCAGGGTTTCATACGGAAACTCATCTGTTATAAAGGGATTTCATTTTTTTGAACTTATTTGAACTCCGGACTTTTTGTGTGTTCAAAATGCACCATTCAAAGCCACATCATCAATTTTCAGCCCTTTCTGACTTCATTTGTTATCTTTCATGCATTTACTGATTTTTTAGCTATAAGACCCTGAAATTGAAAAGCATTTCAAATGAACTCTGAAAAGGTTGAAAGTTGGCATGGTATCATCATTTCACCCACATAGCATGTGCTAATAAGTTGAGAGGGTTATGGGAAAAACTGGATGCACTTTGTGTATAAAATGGACAATTTGTTTGTAAGTATCAGGGTTTCATACGGAAACTCATCTGTTACAAAGGGATTTCTTTTTTTAATTTATTTGAACTCCAGACTTTTTGTGTGTTCAAAATGCACCATTCAAAGCCACATCATCAATTTTCAACCCTTGTTGACTTCATTTGTTATTTTTTATGCATTTACGGTTTTTTTAGCTATAAGACCCTGAAATTGAAAAGCATTTCAAATGAACTCTGAAAAGGTTGAAAGTTCGAATGGTATCATCATTTCACCCACATAGCATGTGCGAAAAGTTGAGAGGGTTATGGGAAAAACTGGATGCACTTCGTGTACAAAATGGACAATCTCTTTTCAAGTATCAAGGTTTCATATGGAAACTCATCTGTTACAAAGGGATTTCATTTTTTTGAACTTATTTGAACTCCAGACTTTTTGTGTGTTCAAAATGCACCACTGAAAGCCACATCATCATTTTTCAACCCTTTCTGACTTCATTTGTTATTTTTCATGCATTTACTGATTTTTTTAGCTATAAGACCCTGAAATTGAAAAGCATTTCAAATGAACTCTGAAAAGGTTGAAAGTTGGCATGGTATCATCATTTCACCCACATAGCATGTGCTAAAAAGTTGAGAGGGTTATGGGAAGAACTGGATGCACTTCGTGTACAAAATGGACAATCTCTTTCGAAGTATCAAGGTTTCATACGGAAACTCATCTGTTACAAAGGGATTTCATTTTTTTGAACTTATTTGAACTCCAGAATTTTTGTGTGTTCAAAATGCACCACTCAAAACCTTAATTATGTGTGTCAAAAACCATTACAGATTCACATGGATAGATAAGTGACCAAATTAATAGTAGTTCATCATCACATTTAAACCAAAGTACATACATAGTTCAAATTGAACAACATATAGCTCTCCAGAGCATCTAGTTAAACCATACATTGAAACTATGTAAAACCTTTCAATGCAACAACAAATGCGATCATAATCACAACCAAGGTAAAAATTGATCCAACGACATAATGATACCAAGCCTCGGTATGAATGGCATATTTTCTAATCTTTCTAATCTTCAACCGCATTGCATCCATATTGATCTTGTGATCATCGTTGACATCCGCAACATGCAACTCCAATATCATCTTCTCCTCCTCAATTTTTTTATTTTTTCCTTCAAGTAATTGTTTTCTTCTTCAACTAAATTTAACCTCTCGACAATAGGGTCGGTTGGAATTTCCGGTTCAACCACCTCTTAGATAAATAAAATCTATGTCACGTTGGTTGGCATAATTGTCATAAACATTAAATGAACCAAATAGTTATAAAAAGATAATATATAACACATCCAAATCATAGACAGGACGAGGACCGACGGGGGCGGATACCAAAACCATCGCACTATATAATAACAAGGAATAATAAAAGTAAGAAAATTAGACAAGTATCTATCTGAAGTAAGAATTTTTTCTTTCAGAAAGAAGATAAGAACAAGAGGCTCACCATGGTGGTGCCAGCGACGAGATCGGTGCGGGCGATCGACGGCGGCCAGAAAAAACAGAGCACTATGGAGTGCTCTACTGCGGCGATGGGGTATATATAGGCAACTCATTTGTCCCGGTTCGTGGCTGGAACCGGGACTAAAGCTCCCCCTTCTGTCCCGGTTCGAGCCACGAACCGGGACCAATGTATGTGGGCCAGGAGCGAGGCCCATTGGTCCTGGTTTGTGCCTAGAACCGGGACAAATGGGTCCAGACGAACCGGGACCAATGCCCACGAGGCCCCGGCCGGCCCCCTGGGCTCACGAACCGGGACGAATTGCCCCCCATGGGTCCCGGTTCGTGCAGAACTGGGACTAATGGGATGTCCATGCCCGAACCAAAGCCCTGTTTTCTACTAGTGACCCACTCTTCATTCGTGGAGAGACCCATCAGAATGTGCCTACACTTCCAGCATACATTTTCTGAGAGAGAACCACCCACTCATGTGTTGAGACCAAGATATTCCATTCCAACCACTAGAATCTAGAGCTCTAGCCTTCCCCAAGTTGCTTTCCACTCAAATCATCTTTCCACCAAATCCAAATCGGTGAGAGAGTGTTGAGTGTTGGGGAGACTATCATTTGAAACACAAGAGCAAGGAGTTCATCATCAACACACCATCTATTACCTTTTGGAGAGTGGTGTCTCCTAGATTGGTTAGGTGTCACTTGGGAGCCTCCGACAAGATTGTGGAGTTGAACCAAGGAGTTTGTACGGGCAAGGAGATCGCCTACTTCGTGAAGATCTACCCTAGTGAGGCAAGTCCTTCATGGGCGATGGCCATGGTGGTATAGACAAGGTTGCTTCTTCGTGGACCCTTCGTGGGTGCAGCCCTCCGTGGACTCGCGCAACCGTTACCCTTCGTGGGTTGAAGTCTCCATCAACGTGGATGTACGATAGCACCACCTATCGGGACCACGCCAAAAATCTCCGTGGCTACATTGCGTTTGCTCCCTTCAAACTCCTCCCTTTACCTTCACATGCAAATGTTTTACATTCCGCAGCTATACTCTTAGATTTGCATGTGTAGGATGATTTGTTGACTTGTGCCAAGTTGCTAAAATCAGCCAAGACTTCAAATTGGGAAAAGGCTATTTATTTGGTCAAGTGGTCTAATCACCCCCCCCCCCTCTAGACATACTTTCGATCCTACAAGTCGTATTAGATCTTTGGTCTCCATTTGCCTTGATTTCCATAGCTTTTGGTGATCATATCCTTGGTTTCACAACCTACGAGAGTATGGCGTCTAGCGAGGGAAATTACCACCGTAGAGGTCCTTACTTTGATGGTACAAATTTTGCTAGTTGGAAGCATAAGATGAAAATGCATATTCTTGGACATAACCCCATTATTTTGTCTATTGTGTGTATTGGCTTGCAAGGATAATTCTTTGATGGGAGAGAACCGAACCGTGAAGCTACCGCGGAAGAGTTGAAGATGTTGCAATACAATGCTCACGCTTGTGATATCCTCTTCAATGGATTGTGCCCCGAAGAATTCAACAAAATCAGTCGTCTTGAGAATGAAAAGGAAATTTGGGATACTTTGATTGATATGCACGAGGGTACCGACTCTGTCAACAAATCCAAATTGGATGTGCTTCAAAGTCAGCTTGACAAGTTCAAAATGAAGGATGGTAAGGTGTCGCTGAAATGTACTCTAGGCTTGCTCTCATCACAAATGAGATTGCCGGCTTAGGAAGTGAAGAGATGACCGGTAGATTCATCATCAAGAAGATCCTAAGAGCCTTGGATGGAAAATATGATACCGTGTGCACATTGATCCAAATGATGCCCAATTACAAAGATCTTAAGCCAACTGAAGTCATTGGAAGAATTGTTGCTCATGAGATGTCACTCAAGGATAAGGAAGAGCTTCACAACAAGTCAAGTGGTGCTTACAAACCTTCATGTGATGCTCCTACATCATCAAGTGAGAAACAAACCTTCAATGAGGAATTGAGCCTAATGTTAAGAACTTCAACAAGTTTTACAAGAGTAGAAGCAAAGAAAGAAGTTCCAAGTCAAGGTCCTACAATGACAAAAGATCTTTGAGCCGTGACTGTAATTGCTACAATTGTGGAAGACCCGAACACTACTCCAATGAGTGTACAACCCCCTACAAAAGAAGAGAAGATTCACCCAAAAGGAGAAGTAGAAGAGAAGAATCACCACCAAGAGAGAGGAGGAGTAGAGATGATCATTATGAACGAAGAACATCTCGCAGAAGCAAGGATTCGGAAAGGAAGGACAAATGAAGAAAGCGCTACACAAAACGAAGACATCAAGCTCATGTTGGTGAATGGGTATCCGACTCCGACTCCGACCATCACTCCGAAAGAAGTTATCACTCTGACTCTGAATATACTCAAGATGAAGGTGGTGCCGGTCTAGCACTTGTGTCAACCAACTCCTATGACATATTTGACCCACCAAATGAAGGAATTGGAAGATGCTTCATGGCTAAAGGCCCAAAGGTATCACACCCCGAGTATGTTGATTTCAATAGTGATGAAGATGATTTCCTAGGTGATGATGATTTACTTGTTGACAACTCTAGTGATGAAAACTATGATGAACTTGCTATTAATCATGCTAGTCAAGATAAAACGAATGATGATGATAAGAAGGAGATTGAGCGTCTAACTAAAGAATTAAACACTCTTAAGTTAGCTCATGAAACTACCTTGGAAGATCATCGAGAACTTTTAAAGACTCATGAGAAGCTATGCTTTGAAAAGCTCAACCTTGAGCAAGAGCATGGGTTCTTAAAGGCAATCAATGATGATCTTTGCAAGAAAAGTTCTTCTTACATTGCCAAGCGTTTACTCTTGTCTACTTATATGCCACAAGTTAAATCTAGTAACAAGAGCAAGAAAGATTCTTCTTCTAGTAGTAACAATAATCATGTTAAATCCAATGTTCTTGCTTCTAGTAGTTCTCTTGATTCCACTAATGATTCTCTTAGCCAACTTACACTTGAGCAAGAAAATAGCTTATTGAAGGGAATTATAGAGAAAGGTGTTTACAAGAGCCTTGCCGGGAGTAAGCAATTTCAGGAAATTGTACGCAAGCAAGGAAGGCACCGGAAGAATTAAGGTGTTGGTTTTGAATGAAAGTTCAATGCCAATGGAGTTGAGTGGGAAGAAGATCAATACCCTAAGACAAAGTTTGTTCCTCAACAAGAGAAGTATGATCCTACTTCTTTTCAAGGGACACAAGCTCAAGATGATCTTCCACCACATGATCACAAGCAAAAGGGCAAGGACAAGCTTCAAGAGGAGATTGATGCATTTGAAGAAGCTCCTAAGGCCTTGGTCAAGTGGGTTCCAAGACTACATCAAGTTCTACTTCATCAAGTACAACTACAACTCCAAGGATTCCCATCAAGATGATGTGGATCCCGAATAAGAAGAACTAGAGAGTTCTTGAGGGTGACTCCGCCAACATACTTCAGTCATATCATCTTGGCAAGGACAAGTGCAAAAAACTTCCACATCTTGCACTAGTTCAAGGAGTCACAAACCCTCTTGTTGGTAAGATAAGGGACAAGGTAACCTAATGCTTTCATGGACATCATCTTGTGTGAACATCACTCTATGTCTATGGATATCCTTGTTTGTTCCTTGTGGGACTAACCCATGTAGGTATTGAAAGTGCAACTCACTCCAATGGATTGCTCCAAATGATCTACATCAACATTGAGCATCCACATCTTCAACATCTACATGGAGTCATCATCGACAAAACCCAAGGTTAGTTCATCCCTCTTATGGGGGATATCACATCTAAGGGGAGCTTTACTCTAACAATTGAGCTAAAGCAACTCTAATGGTGTGAACGCAACAATGCTTTATGTAAAAGTGGTAACCCCACTTGTGCTTAAATGATGAGTATGACCTATGATCAAATGTTCTCATTTGACTCCTAAGTCAATATACTCATATATAGATGACCTAGTCATCGCCAATTGCTTGATAGATGCTAGAGTGTTTGTGCATGCTTTGCCACATATTTCATTTGCCATTTTGTTGTGTGAGCATGTTGATTGCATATTTTACTCATTCGAGGACATCCATTTGTTTCTTTGATTGTTTGGCTTTTCTTCTTTTGCCAAATGGATGGACAAGAATGCCTAAGAACTTCCTCTAGCTATCTATGCTTTTCTCGTCTCAAACTCTATTCATGCTACATCACAAAGTTTGATCAAGTCAGATTCGAACCACTTTGTGTCAGGAGAACTCGGAGTCCCCGATTCGTCATAGACTTAAACTTCCAAAACCTCTTTGTGCATTTCGGTCTGACCGATCCATCCATTTCGGTCACACCGAGTTCACTGAGTTGATCTAGGTTTTCAATCTCGGTGCAACCGATTAGAACTTTTCGGTCACACCGAGTTGCAGTAAACGCTTGCGATTCTGCATCTCGGTGCCACCCGAGTTGTTCCACTTGCTCACACCGACAGTGTCAGGATATATATACCGACATGTGAGGTTTTGGAAATTTTCTTCAAACCCCTTCATCCCGCGCGTGTCCTGCTCTGCCGCCTCGGGTCTCCGGATCGTCCTCTCGTCGCCAGCGACCTCCCGCCATTGGTCTCTGTCGCCGTCAACGGATTTCAAAGCTACCGTTGCCGCCGTAGCGAACTCACCGCCGAACTAGGGTATGAGTTCGACCCCTTGTGCATTCTTTTTACCTCCGATTCTGAGCACAAGGTCAATGCCATGTTCTTTACCACGTATGAGATCAAACTATCCAGAGAAAACCTCCATTAGATTAGGTTTGATTAGAAAATTTAGGGTTAGGTTTCCGCCGAACTCATCTCGGACCGACCGAGTTGTAGAAATCGGTCTCACCGATTTGGCTTAGGCCATTGCACTTGCACTTTTCGGTCTGATCGAAAGTTGCAAATCGGTGCAACCGAGTTCAACTCTCTGTGAAACCCTAGCAATCTCGGAGTCACTGAACTGTGACTCGGTCTGACCGAGTTCACTAGTTTAGACTCCAAAAGTTGCTTCGGTGTCACCGAGTTTAACAAATCGGTAGCTCCAAAATGCTTTCTGTGGAGAACTAAAACTAAGTTTTTAACTCATCTGTTTTGCAAAACCTCTGCACATTGTGATGCTCATCCACTCTATCTCATCTATATCTAGTCACAGGGTCTGCTGTCAGTTTGCTTTGCCAGTATGTCTGATCAAATTGATAGCCAGAACCAATGCAAAACCTTATCATTTTCTACTGTAACAAATCACTAAAATTATAATTAAACATTGCATACTAAATGCCTCTGCATATTTAATACTCCTATCCTCAAATAGAATCATTAAACAAGCAAACATATGCAAACAATGCAAACATAACAGCAATCTGCCAAAACAGTACAGTCTGTAAAGAATGCAAGATTCATTATACATCCCTAACTCAAAAAATTATGAAAGAAAATTCCCACTGTAGTAAATTTATCAGAGCTTATTATGCAAAAGGTTTCAACATTTTATCACATTCTGACTTTTCTAGGGAATTTTTGCAACAGCAGTGAACTTTCTGTTTTGAAACAGCAACATGTATACTTGCAAAATAAGCATGGTAAAGGCTATCCTTGACATTTTTATTGACAATAAAGATGGAAAACATTATTCTAAATAACATCAAGCAAAACTAAATAAAATAAAATGACGCTCCAAGCAAAACACATATCATGTGGTGAATAAAAATATAGCTCCAAGTAGAGTTACCGATGAACGAAGACGAAAGAGGGGATGCCATCAGGGGCATCCCCAATCTTAGGCTCTTGGTTGTCCTTGAATATTACCTTGGGGTGCCTTGGGCATCCCCAAGCTTAGGCTCTTGCCACTCCTTATTCCGTAGTCCATCGAATCTTTACCCAAAACTTGAAAACTTCACAACACAAAACTTAACAGAAAATCTCGTGAGCTCCGTTAGCGAAAGAAAACAAAACACCACTTCAAGGTACTGTAATGAACTCATTCTTTATTTGTATTGGTGTTAAATCTAGTGTATTCCAACTTCTCTATGGTTTATAAACTATTTTACTAGCCATAGAATCATCAAAATAAGCAAACAACACACGAAAAACAGAATCTATCAAAAACAGAACAGTCTGTAGTAATCTGTAACTAACGCAAACTTCTGGAACTCAAAAAATCTATCAAAATTGGAAGACCTAGATAATTTGATTGTTGATTTTCTGCAATTGGAATCAGTATTTTATCACGTTCTGGTGATTTTAAATAATTGTTTTCGTGAATAGAAAGTTTCTGGAATTTTCAGCACAAACATCTAGCCTTTCTTGCAACAATTTAGTTTCTAAATGCTTATGCCTCTTGCAATATCTATCTTCCCTATTAGGCGTGTACTTGCAAACCAATGCACTCCACAAAAATTGACATGTTTATAGGAGACATTTCATCATAACTAGTGCAATCATCATTAGTACTATGGATATTCAAAGAGTTTATACTAACAACATTGCAATCATGCTCATCATTCAAAGATTTAGTGCCAAACATTTTAATGCATTCTTCTTCTAACACTTTGGCACAATTTTCATTTCCATCATACTCACGAAAGATATTAAAAAGATGAAGCGTATGAGACAAACTCAATTCCATTTTTTGGTAGTTTTCTTTTATAAACTAAACTAGTAATAAAACAAGAAACTAAAAGATTCGATTGCAAGATCTAAAGATATACCTTCAACCACTCACCTCCCCGGCAACGACGCCAGAAAAGAGCTTAGTTGATGGGGTGTGAGTGCCGCTTACCTAGCCTCCCCGGCAATGGCACCAAAAAAGAGCTTGATGTCTACTACGCAACCTTCTTCTTGTAGATGTTGTTGGGCCTCCAAGTGCAGAGGTTTGTAGGACAGTAGCAAATTTCCCTCAAGTGGATGACCTAAGGTTTATCAATCCGTGGGAGGCGTAGGATGAAGATGGTTTCTCTCAAACAACCCTGCAACCAAATAACAAAGAGTCTCTTGTGTCCCCAACACACCCAATACAATGGTAAATTGTATAGGTGCACTAGTTCGGCGAAGAGATGGTGATACAAGTGCAATATGGATGGTAGATATAGGTTTTAACAGCAAGGTAAAAAGTGGGAAAAGTGAGCACAAACGGTATTGCAATGCTAGGAAACAAGGCCTAGGGTTCATACTTTCACTAGTGCAAGTTCTCTCAACAATAATAACATAATTGGATCATATAACTATCCCTCAACATGCAACAAAGAGTCACTCCGAAGTCACTAATAGCCGAGAACAAACAAAGAGATTATGGTAGGGTACGAAACCACCTCAAAGTTATTGGCTATTCCTATAAGTGTCACAAACATCCCTAGAGTTCGTACTAGAATAACACCTTAAGATACAAATCAACTAAAACCCTAATGTCACCTAGATACTCCAATGTCACCTCAAGTATCCGTGGGTATGATTATACGATATGCATCACACAATCTCATATTCATCTATTCAACCAACACATAGAACCTCAAAGAGTGCCCCAAATTTTCTACCGGAGAATCACGACGAAAACGTGTGCCAACCCCTATGCATAGGTTCACGGGCGGAACCCGGAAGTTGATCACCAAAACATACATCAAGTTAATCACGTGATATCCCATTGTCGGCACAGATACGCACGGCAAGACATACATCAAGTGTTCTCAAATCTTTAAAGACTCAATCCGATGAGATAAATTCAAAGAGGAAACTCAATCCATTACAAGAGAGTAGAGGGGGAGGAGCATCATAAGATCCAACTAAAATAGCAAAGCTCGCGATACATCAAGATCGTGCCAAATCAAGAACACGAGAGAGAGAGAGATCAAACACATAGCTACTGGTACATACCCTCAGCCCCGAGGGTGAACTACTCCCTCCTCGTCATGGAGAGCGCCGGGATGATGAAGATGGCCACCGGTGAGGGATTCCCCCTCCGGCAGGGTGCCGGAACAGGATCCCGAGAGGTTTTTGGTGGCTACAGAGGCTTGCGGCGGCGAAACTCCCGATCTATTATGTTCCCCGAAGTTTTTAGGGTATATGGATATATATAGGCGGAAGAAATACGTCAGGGGAGCCACGAGGGGCCCAAGAGGGTGGAGGGCGCGCCCAGGGGGTGGGCGCGCCCCCCTGCCTCGTGCCTTCCTCGTTGCTTTCTTGACGTGGACTCCAAGTCTCCCGGGTTGCTTTCTTTCCAAAAATAACTTCTCCAGAAGGTTTCATTCCGTTTTGACTCCGTTTGATATTCCTTTTCTTCGAAACACTGAAACAAGGGAAAAACAGGAGCTGGCACTGGGCTTTGGGTCAATAGGTTAGTCCCAAAAATAATATAAAAGTGCATAATAAAGCCCATAAACATCCAAGATGGATAATATAATAGCATGAATACTTCATAAATTATAGATACGTTGGAGACGTATCAGCATCCCCAAGCTTAATTCCTGCTCGTCCTCGAGTAGGTAAATGATAAAAGAAATAATTTATGAAGTGTGAATGCTAGCAGGTGCATATGTTTGATCAATGATAATTTCAATCACCTTTTCTAGCATCACTATATGTCATAACAATAGCTCAACTCATAGAACTTTGCATGATCAAGTAACAAACTATTCACATATTAAAGTATAGATCAATAACTTTCTTGAAAACTAACAAACCGTGTCATTAGTCATCAAACAATTACAATTCATCTTATTTTCAGGAAGAGTCTATGTCAGAGCTTTGATTCAGCAAACTTCACATACTCAACTATCATTTAGTCTTCCATGATTACTACCACTCAAAGCATATTTTTAGAACAAATAGTATTCATCGAACACAGAGAAAGATAGGGGCTTAATGTTTCGCCTCCCATCCTTTTACCTCACGGGTAATGTCAACAATAATAATTCATGCTCAAATATATTTGATGTAACATCCCAAATTTTCAATTTGGTATGTTATACATAGATCATCATTGCATATCATGTTTTATTGCATTTTGACAAATCCTCGATAAATCCTAAGCAACTCAAGGACCCTCGGACAGAGTTGGGGATTTTCTCGAATTTTCATATTTGATTTTCATCAAATAATAAGACGAGTATTTTGGTTCTAATTATTTTCTCTCCGGAAAAATATTTCATTTTAAAAATAAACGAGAGGAGAAAATATGACTTCTCCAAAAAAATAGAAATACCGGAGGAAAAGTGTTAAAATCATTTATTGGAATTTATTCGGATTTTATCTGCAATTTTAATTGCATTAAAAAAATATTGCATGTTTTCAAAAAATTATTTTGTGTTAAAAAAATGTCCACCCTATTCTAGATTTTCTAACTAGACGGGGAAAATTTGTTTTATCTTTTTTTGGATTTTTTTTATTTTTCTACGAATTATTTTCCGCGGAACGTATTTTAAAAAAAATGCGCCGCCCGACTAGCCGAGCCAGGCCGCCGGCCCATCCCGCCCCGTCGTCCTCTCCGCGTACGGGAGCGCCGCCGCCGCCGTGTCCATGTTGGACACGGGAGAACCCCGCCGCCGCACCTTGCCCCTCCCCCAAGCTGCTGCCCCCCCCCTCCTCCTATATATATAGCCCCCCCGTCTCCTCTCACCTCACCTCGCCCGCCGCCGCCCGCACCCGCCTCGCTCGCCGTCGCCGGAGCCGAGCCCGAGCCGCCGCCGTTCGCCGCCCTCGCCACCCCTCGCACCCCCCCCCCCGAGCCCCCAGCCCCGCCGCACCCCGCCGCCCTCGCCGGAGCAGCCGAGCCCCGCCGGAGCCCCGCCCCCGACGAGGTACTGCCCCGTTCGTTGCCGGTTTTCTTTAAAAAAACCTTTCCTTTTAAAAAAAACCCTAGATTGGTTTTTTTCGGTTTTGTTATTTTGCGAGCGTTCACCGAACCGTTCGTTTTAACGAACGCGTTCGTCGGTTTTTCTCTGATAACGAACGTCAGTTCTTTAACCGTTCGTCCGATTTTTCTTTTTCGTCGGATTTTTCTGCGATTATCTCAGATTCGATTTCTGATCGAATCTTCGTTTCTGTTTAGCTTCTCGCTCGTTTCTCGGAATCAGGCAATTCAAGCGCCTAGAGTTTCGTCTCAAAATTCTCTTTCCGTTTAACCTACTCAAACAAGTTTTTGCTACTGTAAAATTTGACCTAGATCCAGATTAGTAAACGAAGCTTGTTTCTTTCGCAGTTTGACTTTCGTTGCTTCTTTCGAGTTGATTCTTTTGCAAACCGGAGTTCTTAAGTTGAACTTTCTGGTTGGATCTTTTATTCGAGTTTTACCTGTGCATTAGTTGAGTACTGATTGTCTGCTTGTTTGTTTGCGATAGAGTACCCGGAGTGTGCCGCTTGTTACTTCGAATCGCTAGGTTTTGCGGATCATCAGCAAGGCAAGTAACACTTTGATCATACCTTCCATACCCAGTTTTATTGCATTAGATCTATTCCTCAAACATTGCATGATTAGGATCTAATTAAATTGTGGGTATTGGGAAGTAGTTGAGGTAGTACCTATTACCTGTTTTCTTATCAAACCCTTGGGAGTTACTTCTACGTTGCTATTATATTGCCATGCTATGCTCGTAGACGTGGATTGGGTTTGAGTGATATTCATGACAGATGTGAGATTGTTAATAATGGTTTACCTAAGGTGGCAACTAAAACTCACATCTGGGTGGATTGAGGCACCTGGAGAATCCAGTGTTGTCTGTTTGTATAAGGACCGCCACCCAGGCTCAAAGGGATCATAAGATTATTCATGCTAGAAACTTCCGTGTGCAGCCACAAGCTATTATGGGCTCTAGCATAGTTGAGTAGGTTACATGATCTCTTGAAGAGGTGGGCTAGCAGATGTAGGGGAAAGTAGGTGTACCGGTCCATCCAGAGTAAAGAGTGATTGTTTCTGAAAGACTGTGTCTCGGTCATCCGTTTCTCAAACATCATGCAGTGCGAGAAATAAAGCGGAGGCGATCGAGTCTTGTGGGGAAAAGTGCGCAAACCTCTGCAGAGTGTACAAACTAATCATGGTTAGCCGTGTCCCCGGTTATGGACAACTTGAGTATCTAGTACCTGGATTATCATTTGAATCTCATCACCATGTTACTTTTAATTAATTTTGTTGGGTTATTGATGACACTTAATTGGGATTGAGTTGGAGGTACCTTCTCAATGTTTAACAACCACCATGATAGTTAAATAAAATTTATTCCTTTGAAGTAGGGAAAAATTGGCTTTTCGCAAAAACTGTAACCATAGAGCTTTCCACCAGCCATATATGCATGTAGTATAGCATTATTATTGTTCATTATTCTCTATGTGTTACTTTGCCAGCATATTCTATGTGCTGACCCGTTTTCGGGCTGCAACGTTTCATGTTGCAGACTTTTCAGACGACGAGTAAGGTGCCTTAGGTCGTGGTCTTATACTCAGTGATGCCGCTGGAGTTGATGGACTCACTTATCTTCCAAGTCTTCCGCTGTTATCGTTTTTAGATGGCCTTAAGCCATGTTTATCATACTTAATCTCTTTGGAGATATTCGATGTAATAAGTGTGTGATTGCTACTCTGTTATAAATCCTCCGTTTGTACTGTGCGTGTCAGCATTACTGATCCAGGGATGACACTGGTGCACAGCAGCACAGACCATTTGAGGTCTGGTCGCTACAAAGTTGGTATCAGAGCACACGCTGACTGTAGGACACGACCACTAAGCTTAAGCCCTAGAAAGCTTCTCTCTTCTCATTTCTGACCCCTCTCCACTTTCTACTCTTTTAGGAATGGCGGATGCAAGGAGCAAGTTCATGCAACCAGATGAAGACACGCCTTTTGGTCGACACTTGAAGGAAGTCACCAAGTATTTGAACATAGGAATACCAAGCATCACCGGAACCTACAACGCCACATTACCCGAAGAGGAGAGCTGGAAGATTCAAGTTCACATTCCAGGAAGGACGTTTGTGCCAGTTACTGAACCCATAAGATTGGTTTTCGAAGCACCAACCTGGAGTTTAGGGAAGAGCATGGCCGCACACATCGCCATGGGACGCATTGGAGAAGTCTACCACCAGGAGCTTAAGGATACAATTTACCAAATTTGTGGACGCCGAGACGCGCAATGGGAGATGATCAGAACCAAGAAGGATGGATCAATTGCAGCTTTCATCCAGGAGCAAAACCAACATATTCGTCGCCAGGAGAACCAGATGTGCACGGACAAGGAAGAACTGAAGAAGGCATTAACCAAGATCAAGGAGCTCCAAGAAGAACTCAAGGCTACACGCGAGGATTATATGGAGGAAATCATCGCACTAGTAGGGAAGAATGACGACCTGGAGAAGAAGATTGGAGTATTCATGGGAAATCCAGTGCCAAAAGCAGAAGTCGACGAATGCACTTGTCCGGATAACTACATCATCATCGACGACACCGACTCGGAACCAAGTGAAGATGACTTTGTTGACGAAGCTGGAGCAGACATCATGGAGTCTTCAACGGATCAGAATTTCTAGTAGACCACCATATCAGTAGTAGTTTTCCCCCATTTAATAGTATAGTTCAAGCACTTTGTAACGCTAGTTAGATCGATTGTTTTGCCTTGTTTGAATTGATTGAGTGATATTGATTGTATTTGTCTCATGAGCATATGGGTAGTGTTTTCTCTCTAGACCTCATTCTATTCTTAACTCTCATCTTTTCTAAACCTATCAGATGCCTCCGAGACGCGACACCGGATTTGTTTTCCCACCAGAGATCACCCAGTTGATTCAGCAACAGAATGCCCTGATGCAAGTGTTAGTGCAGAACCAAGGCAACAACAACAACAACAACAACCCACCGCCACCACCACCTGTTGATCACTTAGCCCGTTTCTTAAGGCTAAACCCGCCGGTGTTTTCCAGTAGCACCGAGCCGATTGTTGCAGATGATTGGCTCCGCAAAGTTGGAAGGGAGTTGACCACTGCAGGATGCACAGATGCGGAAAGAGTGCGTTTTGCCGCACATCAGCTTGATGGACCCGCAGCATCATGGTGGGAGAATTATACAGCCACGCACCCTATTGACACTGTCACATGGGACCAGTTTCAGCAAGCTTTCCGTACAGCACATGTTTCAGCAGGAGCTATGGCTATGAAGAAGCGCGAGTTTCGCAACCTACGCCAAGGAGGACGCACCGTAGGCCAGTATGTGGAGGATTTCAGTAAGTTAGCACGTTATGCACCAGATGACGTTGCTACAGATGCAGCCAAGCAGGAGAAATTTTTGGAAGGACTGAATGATGAACTGAGTATGCAGTTGATGGTAGCAACCTTCAACAACTACCAGGAGCTGGTAGATAGAGCTCTCATGATTGAAGGGAAGCAACAGCAGATTGAAAACCGTAAGAGGAAGTATGGACAAGGGAAGTACAATTCTGGAGCTCAGCAGAAGCCACGATTTACCCCGAAGCCGGGAGGGCAGTTTCAGCATACCCATGGAGGAGGTAGTTCGCACAACCATAATGGCTCCAAGAATGGTAATGGGAATGGAGGAAGCAACGGACAGAACCGCACCAACCCATCTACCCCAACCAAGAGGGATCTAAGTCACATTACTTGTTTCAAGTGCCAGAAGACTGGACACTATGCAACTGATTGTCCTGAAGCCCAAAATGGAAATGGCAATGGAAGCTCTGGGAAGAAGCCGAACCCGTTCAACAAAGGACATGTGAACCACGTGAGCGTGGAGGAGGTTGAAGCTCAGCCGGATGCAGTAATAGGTAAGTTTTTGGTTAAGTCATTTACTGCAACCGTTCTTTTCGATACTGGTGCATCGCATTCATACATATCAAGGGGATTCGTGAATAAGTTTAAGATGTCCACCCAAGTTCTCAAAACCCCTATGTTAGTAACCTCGCCAGGAGCAGAGTATATGGCCAGCCAAGGATGTTTTCAGATACCATTGGCCATTGGTAGGCATGTTTTCCCCTCAGACCTCATAGTTTTGGAGTCGCAAGGTTTGGATGTGATTTTGGGAATGGATTGGCTATCGTTGTATGGAGGAAACATCGATTGCGCCAGCAAGACGATTTTGCTTACCACCCCGGAAGGAAAAAGGATCAAGTATGTATCCCGGCATATGCCGAAGAGGACTCAAGTAAATTCCTTATCAGGAGTTGTACAGGAGGAAGTACCAGTGGTGAAGGATTATCCGGATGTATTTCCAGAAGAGTTGCCAGGCATGCCACCAGATAGAGACATTGAGTTCTTGATTGAACTTTTGCCAGGCACAGGGCCAATATCTAAGAGACCGTACAGGATGCCCGCAAAGGATTTGGAGGAAATTAAGAAGCAGATCAAGGAGTTACTGGATAAAGGCTATATTCGCCCAAGTTCGTCACCTTGGGGATCACCAGTACTTCTAGTGGAGAAGAAAGATGGATCGCTGAGGATGGTTGTTGATTACCGTGGATTGAATGAAGTGACCATCAAAAACAAGTACCCACTGCCGATGATCAATGATTTGTTTGACCGCCTACAAGGAGCTAAAGTATTTTCCAAGATCGATCTACGATCAGGATACCATCAGTTAAAGATTCGAGAGCAGGATATACCTAAGACGGCTTTTACCACCAGATATGGATTGTATGAGTATACCGTTATGTCATTTGGTCTGACTAACGCACCTGCCTATTTCATGAACCTGATGAACAAAGTGTTTATGGAGTTTTTGGATAAGTTCGTCGTGGTGTTCATTGATGATATTTTAATCTTTTCCAAGAATGAGGAAGAGCATGAGGAGCATTTACGATTGGTACTTGAGAAGCTCAGAGAACATCAGTTATATGTCAAGTTCAGCAAATGTGAATTTTGGCTGAAGGAAGTTGGATTCCTCGGACATGTTATTTCTGGAGAAGGAATAGCAGTAGACCCTGCCAAGGTTGACACAGTGACAAGTTGGGAATCACCCACGACAGTTGGAGAAATCCGGAGTTTTCTTGGACTTGCAGGATACTACCGGAGATTCATCGAGAATTTCTCGAAGATTGCTAAGCCCATGACTGAGCTATTGAAGAAGGACACCAAATTCAATTGGACTGAGGAATGTGAAGCTAGTTTCCAAGAGTTGAAGAAACGATTGGTTACATCACCAGTGTTGATTCTGCCAGATCAACGCAAGGACTATGAAGTTTATTGCGACGCTTCTCGTCGAGGACTTGGAGCAGTGCTTATGCAGGAAGGAAGAGTTGTGTCATATGCTTCACGACAACTTAAACCCCATGAGAAGAATTATGCTACGCATGATTTGGAATTAGCAGCCGTGGTGCATGCATTGAAGACATGGAGACATTTTCTCATCGGAAACCATTGTGAGGTGTATACGGATCACAAGAGTTTGAAGTATATTTTCACGCAGAAGGAGTTAAATCTCAGACAGAGGAGATGGTTGGAGCTCATTAAGGACTATGATATGAGATTGCATTATCACCCAGGAAAGGCTAACGTAGTAGCAGACGCGTTGAGCCGCAAGAGTCATGTCAACACCCTCATGACAGGAGAGTTACCTCAGGAGTTAGCCGAGGACCTTCGCGAGCTATGTTTGGAGATAGTCCCAAGAGGCTATTTAGCGACATTGGAGATTCAGTCTACCTTGATGGAAAGGATCAGAGAAGCTCAGAAGACAGACAAGGAGATTGAAGAGATAAAGGAGAAGATGAGCAAAGGAAAAGCCAAGGGATTTCGTGAGGATGAGCACGATACCTTATGGTTTGAGGACCGCGTATATGTGCCAAATGATCCGGAGATCAGGAAGTTGATTTTGCAAGAAGCCCATGATTCACCGTACTCGATTCACCCAGGGAATACCAAGATGTATTTGGATCTGAAGAATACTTTCTGGTGGACCGGAATGAAGAAGGATATTGCGGAGTATGTAGCAGTTTGTGATGTGTGTCAGAGAGTGAAGGCAGAGCATCAGAAGCCAGCAGGATTGCTACAACCATTGCCGATACCCGAATGGAAGTGGGATAAAATAGGCATGGATTTTATCACAGGATTACCCAGGACTCGTTCAGGCTATGACTCAATATGGGTTGTAGTCGACCGTTTGACGAAAGTGGCTCATTTCATTCCAGTGAAGACCACTTACACCAGTGCTAAGTTGGCAAAGATATACATGACCAGGATCGTATGTTTGCATGGAGTTCCGAGAACCATTGTATCAGACAGAGGAACCCAGTTTACCTCGAAGTTTTGGAAGCAGTTACATGAAACATTGGGAACCAGGCTAGAATTTAGTACAGCTTTTCACCCGCAGACAGATGGACAGACCGAGAGAGTCAACCAGATTTTGGAGGACATGTTGAGAGCTTGTGCACTAGATTATGGATCTAGTTGGGACGACAATTTGCCATATGCGGAGTTTTCGTATAACAACAGTTATCAAACCAGTTTGAAGATGGCCCCTTTCGAAGCTTTGTACGGAAGGAGGTGTAGAACACCGTTGTTATGGGACGAAGTTGGAGACCGTCAGTTGTTTGGACCAGATTTGATTAAGGAGTCTGAACAGAAAGTGAGGTTGATTCGCGATAGGCTCAAGGTAGCCCAATCCAGGCAGAAGAGTTATGCTGATTCTAAACGAAAGGAGACAGTTCACGAAGTCGGAGACAGAGTGTATCTTCGAGTATCACCACTTCGAGGAGTGAAGCGCTTTGGAGTTAAGGGAAAGTTAGCGCCCCGTTTTATCGGACCATACAGAGTTGTGGAACGTATGGGAGAGGTTGCCTACAAGCTGGAATTGCCCGAAGGATTGTCTGGAGTTCATGATGTATTTCACGTTTCCCAGTTGAAGAAGTGCCACGCAGAGATGGCTGAGATACCACTGAGAGATACTGTGCCGCTGGAAGCGATTCAGCTGGAAAGTGATTTGACCTATGAGGAGAAACCAGTTAAGATTCTGAGTATGCCAGCCGAGTTACCCGCAGTAAGATTATCAAGTTTTGCAAAGTCCAGTGGAGTCACCACACGGAAGATGAAGCCACTTGGGAGCGAGAGGAAGATCTACGGAAGGACCACTCCCACCTGTTTTCTAGCCAACCCGAATCTCGAGGGCGAGATTCATCTTAAGGGGGGTAGGTTTGTAACATCCCAAATTTTCAATTTGGTATGTTATACATAGATCATCATTGCATATCATGTTTTATTGCATTTTGAAAAATCCTCGATAAATCCTAAGCAACTCAAGGACCCTCGGAGAGAGTTGGGGATTTTCTCGAATTTTCATATTTGATTTTCATCAAATAATAAGACGAGGATTTTGGTTCTAATTATTTTCTCTCCGGAAAAATATTCATTTTAAAAATAAACGAGAGGAGAAAATATGACTTCTCCAAAACAATTGAAATACCGGAGGAAAAGTGTTAAAATCATTTATTGGAATTTATTCGGATTTTATCTGCAATTTTAATTGCATTAAAAAAATATTGCATGTTTTCAAAAATTTATTTTGTGTTAAAAAAATGTCCACCCTATTCTAGATTTTCTAACTAGACGGGGAAAATTTGTTTTATCTTTTTTTGGATTTTTATTTATTTTTCTACGAATTATTTTCCGCGGAACGTATTTTTAAAAAAAAATGCGCGCCGCCCGACTGGGCCGAGCCCAGCCGAGCCAGGCCGCCGGCCCATCCCGCCCCGTCGTCCTCTCCGCGTACGGGAGCGCCGCCGCCGCCGTGTCCATGTTGGACACGGGAGAACCCCGCCGCCGCACCTTGCCCCTCCCCCAAGCAGCTGCCCCCCCCCCTCCTCCTATATATATAGCCCCCCGTCTCCTCTCACCTCACCTCGCCCGCCGCCGCCCGCACCCGCCTCGCTCGCCGTCGCCGGAGCCGAGCCCGAGCCGCCGCCGTTCGCCGCCCCTCGCCACCCCCTCGCACCCCCCCCCCCCGAGCCCCCAAGCCCCGCCGCACCCCGCCGCCCTCGCCGGAGCAGCCGAGCCCCGCCGGAGCCCCGCCCCCGACGAGGTACTGTCCCGTTCGTTGCCGGTTTTCTTTAAAAAAAACCTTTCGTTTTAAAAAAAAACCTAGATTGGTTTTTTTTCGGTTTTGTTATTTTGCGAGCGTTCACCGAACCGTTCGTTTTAACGAACGCGTTCATCGGTTTTTCCCTGATAACGAACGTCCGTTCTTTAACCGTTCGTCCATTTTTTCTTTTTCGTCGGATTTTTCTGCGATTATCTCAGATTCGATTTCTGATCGAATCTTCGTTTCTGTTTAACTTCTCGCTCGTTTATCGGAATCAGGCGATTCAAGCGCCTAGAGTTTCGTCTCGAAATTCTCTTTCCGTTTAACCTACTCAAACAAGTTTTTGCTACTGTAAAATTTGACCTAGATCCAGATTAGTAAACGAAGCTTGTTTCTTTCGCAGTTTGACTTTCGTTGCTTCTTTCGAGTTGATTCTTTTGCAAACCGGAGTTCTTAAGTTGAACTTTCTGGTTGGATCTTTTATTCGAGTTTTACCTGTGCATTAGTTGAGTACTGATTGTCTGCTTGTTTGTTTGCGATAGAGTACCCGGAGTGTGCCGCTTGTTACTTCGAATCGCTAGGTTTTGCGGATCATCAGCAAGGCAAGTAACACTTTGATCATACCTTCCATACCCAGTTTTATTGCATTAGATCTTTTCCTCAAACAATTGCATGATTAGGATCTAATTAAATTGTGGGTATTGGGAAGTAGTTGAGGTAGTACCTATTACCTGTTTTTCTTATCAAACCCTTGGGAGTTACTTCTACGTTGCTATTATATTGCCATGCTATGCTCGTAGACGTGGATTGGGTTTGAGTGATATTCATGACAGATGTGAGATTTTAATAATGGTTTACCTAAGGTGGCAACTAAAACTCACATCTGGGTGGATTGAGGCACCTGGAGAATCCAGTGTTGTCTATTTGTATAAGGACCGCCACCCAGGCTCAAAGGGATCATAAGATTATTCATGCTAGAAACTTCCGTGTGCAGCCACAAGCTATTATGGGCTCTAGCATAGTTGAGTAGGTTACATGATCTCTTGAAGAGGTGGGCTAGCAGATGTAGGGGAAAGTAGGTGTACCGGTCCATCCAGAGTAAAGAGTGATTGTTTCTGAAAGACTGTGTCTCGGTCATCCGTTTCTCAAACATCATGTAGTGCGAGAAACAATCGGAGGCGATCGAGTCTTGTGGGGAAAAGTGCGCAAACCTCTGCAGAGTGTACAAACTAATCATGGTTAGCCGTGTCCCCGGTTATGGACAACTTGAGTATCTAGTACCTGGATTATCATTTGAATCTCATCACCATGTTACTTTTAATTAATATTGTTGGGTTATTGATGACACTTAATTGGGATTGAGTTGGAGGTACCTTCTCAATGTTTCACAACCACCATGATAATTAAATAAAATTTATTCCTTTGTAGTAGGGAAAAAATTGGCTTTTCGCAAAAACATTGTAACCATAGAGCTTTCCACCAGCCATATATGCATGTAGTATAGCCTTATTTTTGTTCATTATCCTCTATGTGTTACTTTGCCAGCATATTCTATGTGCTGACCCGTTTTCGGGCTGCAACGTTTCATGTTGCAGACTTTTCAGACGACGAGTAAGGTGCCTTAGGTCGTGGTCTTATACTCAGTGATGCCGCTGGAGTTGATGGACTCACTTATCTTCCAAGTCTTCCGCTGTTATCGTTTTTAGATGGCCTTAAGCCATGTTTGTCATACTTAATCTCTTTGGAGATATTCGATGTAATAAGTGTGTGATTGCTACTCTGTTATAAATCCTCCATTTGTACCGTGCGTGTCAGCATTACTGATCCAGGGATGACACTGGTGCACAGCAGCACAGACCATTTGAGGTCTGGTCGCTACAAAGTTGGTATCAGAGCACACGCTGACTGTAGGACACGACCACTAAGCTTAAGCCCTAGAAAGCTTCTCTCTTCTCATTTTTGACCCCTCTCCACTTTCTACTCTTAGGAATGGCGGATGCAAGGAGCAAGTTCATGCAACCCGATGAAGACACGCCTTTTGGTCGACACTTGAAGGAAGTCACCAAATACTTGAACATAGGAATACCAAGCATCACCGGAACCTACAACGCCACATTACCCGAAGAGGAGAGCTGGAAGATTCAAGTTCACATTCCAGGAAGGACGTTTGTGCCAGTTACTGAACCCATAAGATTGGTTTTCGAAGCACCAACCTGGAGTTTAGGGAAGAGCATGGCCGCACACATCGCCATGGGACGCATTGGAGAAGTCTACCACCAGGAGCTTAAAGATACAATTTACCAAATTTGTGGACGCCGAGACGCGCAATGGGAGATGATCAGAACCAAGAAGGATGGATCAATTGCAGCTTTCATCCAGGAGCAAAACCAACATATTCGTCGCCAGGAGAACCAGATGTGCACGGACAAGGAAGAACTGAAGAAGGCATTAACCAAGATCAAGGAGCTCCAAGAAGAACTCAAGGCTACACGCGAGGATTATATGGAGGAAATCATCGCACTAGTAGGGAAGAATGACGACCTGGAGAAGAAGATTGGAGTATTCATGGGAAATCCAGTGCCAAAAGCAGAAGTCGACGAATGCACTTGTCCGGATAACTACATCATTATCGACGACACCGACTCGGAACCAAGTGAAGATGTCTTTGTTGACGAAGCTGGAGCAGATATCATGGAGTCTTCAACGGATCAGAATTTTTAGTAGACCACCATATCAGTAGTAGTTTTCCCCCATTTAATAGTATAGTTCAAGCACTTTGTAACGCTAGATAGATCGATTGTTTTGCCTTGTTTGAATTGATTGAGTGATATTGATTGTATTTGTCTCATGAGCATATGGGTAGTGTTTTCTCTCGAGACCTCATTCTATTCTTAACTCTCATCTTTTCTAAACCTATCAGATGCCTCCGAGACGCGACAACGGATTTGTTTTCCCACCAGAGATCACCCAGTTGATTCAGCAACAGAATGCCCTGATGCAAGTGCTAGTGCAGAACCAAGGCAACAACAACAACAACCCACCACCACCACCACCTGTTGATCACTTAGCCCGTTTCTTAAGGCTAAACCCGCCGGTGTTTTCCAGTAGCACCGAGCCGATTGTTGCAGATGATTGGCTCCGCAAAGTTGGAAGGGAGTTGACCACTGCAGGATGCACAGATGCGGAAAGAGTGCGTTTTGCGGCACATCAGCTTGATGGACCCGCAGCATCATGGTGGGAGAATTATACAGCCACGCACCCTATTGACACTGTCACATGGGACCAGTTTCAGCAAGCTTTCCGTACAGCACATGTTTCAGCTGGAGCTATGGCTATGAAGAAGCGCGAGTTTCGCAACCTACGCCAAGGAGGACGCACCGTAGGCCAGTATGTGGAGGATTTCAGTAAGTTAGCACGCTATGCACCAGATGACGTTGCTACAGATGCAGCCAAGCAGGAGAAGTTTAGTCTTCCATGATTACTACCACTCAAAGCATATTTTTAGAACAAATAGTATTCATCGAACACAGAGAAAGATAGGGGCTTAATGTTTCGCCTCCCATCCTTTTACCTCAAGGGTAATGTCAGCAATAATAATTCATGCTCAAATATATTTGAATGGCCATATATGCTTAGATCTTTCCATCACATGATGCTTGCCAACTAAAGAGTAGGTTGGAATGAGAAGGAATACTACTGACTCTTGCATAAAAGTAAAAGATAGGCCCTTCGCAGAGGGAAGCAGGGATTTGTAGAGGTGCCAGAGGTCGAAGCAAAAACAGAGATGAATTTTTTTTGAGAGGTATGCTTTCATTGTCAACATAACGACCAAGAGTTCCCAATATCTTCCATACTACATACATTATAGGCGGTTCCCAAACAGAAAGGTAAAGATTTTTACTCCCCCTCCACCAACAATCATCAATCCATGGCTTGCCCGAAACAACGGGTGCCTCCAACTAACATCAAACCTGGGAGATTTTTGTTTGCAATTATTTTTGATTTGATTTTGATCTTTTGATCATGGGACTGGGCATCCCAGTTACCAGCCATTTTCTCGTGAATGATGAGCGGAGTCCACTCATCGTGATAATAACCCACCTAGCATGGAAGATACTGCTAACCCGTAGTCACTACATGAGCGATTCGGGCATACAAAACAGATTATTATTTGAAGGTTTAGAGTTTGGCACATGCAAATTTACTTGGAACGGCAGGTAAATACCGCATATAGGTAGATATGGTGGACACTCATGGAAGAAACTTGGTTCAAGGAATTGGATGCACAAGCAGTATTCCCGCTTAGTACATATATTTTGGCTAGCAAAGGATTCTAAATAGCAAGCACCACATGTTAGAGGATCCATAACAATATAACTTCTATACAAATATACTCAAGCATAACTCGTTATGTTGTCTTCCTTGTCCAACTTCAACTAATTTGCTCAGGTTTGAAAATAATTAATGGGGCTCACAATCATAGAAGATGTCCAAGATAGTATTATATGTGAAATCTCTCTTCCTTCAATATTCTTTCATGAATTGTTCAAGTGACCAATACATTGTTTGCTAACCTTCAATAAATTTACCACCTCTACTTCTTATATGTGAAGTCATTACTCCCCATGGGAAAGGCATATGAAACATATATAATTTCAGATTTATGACATTCAAATCATTCAACCATTTACTCATAGGATATAAGTGAAGCACACGAGTAAATGACAAACTACTCCAAAAAGATATAAGTGAAGATCAATGAGTAGTTAAATAATTATGTAGCTATGTGAAGACTCTCTCCCATTTAAGAATTTCAGATCTTGGGATATTATTCAAACAGGAAGCAAAACAAAATAAAACTACATTGCAAGGATAGCACAACTAATGTGAAAAAGCAAAAACTTAGGTTCAACCGATACTAACCGATAGTTGTTGAAGAAGAAAGGTGGGATGCCTACCGAGGCATCCCCAAGCTTAGATGCTTGAGACTTCTTGAAATAATATCTTGGGGTGCCTTGTGCATCCCCAAGCTTGAGCTTTTGTGTCTCCTTAATTCCTTTTATATCTCGGTTTCCTAAATCTCGAAAGCTTCATCCACACCAAACTCAACAAGAACTCGTGAGATAAGTTAGTATAAACCAATGCAAAACATTATCATTTTCTACTGTAACAAATCACTAAAATTATAATTAAACATTGCATACTAAATGCCTCTGCATATTTAATACTCCTATCCTCAAATAGAATCATTAAACAAGCAAACATATGCAAACAATGCAAACATAACAGCAATCTGCCAAAACAGTACAGTCTGTAAAGAATGCAAGATTCATTATACTTCCCTAACTCAAAAAATTATGAAAGAAAATTCCCACTGTAGTAAATTTATCAGAGCTTATTATGCAAAAGGTTTCAACATTTTATCACGTTCTGACTTTTCTAGGGAATTTTTCCAACAGCGGTAAACTTTCTGTTTTGAAACAGCAACATGTATACTTGCAAAATAAGCATGGTAAAGGCTATCCTTGACATTTTTATTGACAATAAAGATGCAAAACATTATTCTAAATAACATAAAGCAAAACTAAATAAAATAAAATGACGCTCCAAGCAAAACACATATCATGTGGTGAATAAAAATATAGCTCCAAGTAAAGTTACCGATGAACGAAGACGAAAGAGGGGATGCCATCCGGGGCATCCCCAAGCTTAGGCTCTTGGTTGTCCTTGAATATTACCTTGGGGTGCCTTGGGAATCCCCAAGCTTAGGCTCTTGCCACTCCTTATTCCGTAGTCCATCGAATCTTTACCCAAAACTTGAAAACTTCACAACACAAAACTTAACAGAAAATCTCGTGAGCTCCGTTAGCGAAAGAAAACAAAACACCACTTCAAGGTACTGTAATGAACTCATTCTTTATTTGTATTGGTGTTAAATCTAGTGTATTCCAACTTCGCTATGGTTTATAAACTATTTTACTAGCCATAGAATCATCAAAATAAGCAAACAACACACGAAAAACAGAATCTGTCAAAAACAGAACAGTCTGTAGTAATCTGTAACTAACGCAAACTTATGGAACTCAAAAAATCTATCAAAATTGGAAGACCTAGATAATTTGATTGTTGATCTTCTGCAATTGGAATCAGTATTTTATCACGTTCTGGTTATTTTAAATAATTGTTTTCGTGAACAGAAAGTTTCTGGAATTTTCAGCACAAACATCTAGCCATTCTTGCAACAATTTAGTTTCTAAATGCTTATGCCTCTTGCAATATCTATATTTCCTATTCGGTGTGTACTTGCAAACCAATGCACTCCACAAAAATTGACATGTTTATAGGAGACATTTTCATCATAACTAGTGCAATCATCATTAATACTATGGATATTCAAAGAGTTTATACTAACAACATTGCAATCATGCTCATCATTCAAAGATTTAGTGCCAAACATTTTAATGCATTCTTCTTCTAACACTTTGGCACAATTTTCCTTTCCACCATACTCACGAAAGATACTAAAAAGATGAAGCGTATGAGACAAACTCAATTCCATTTTTTTGTAGTTTTCTTTTATAAACTAAACTAGTGATAAAACAAGAAACTAAAAGATTCGATTGCATGATCTAAAGATATACCTTCAAGCACTCACCTCCCCGGCAACGGCGCCAGAAAAGAGCTTAGTTGACGGGGTGTGAGTGCCGCTTAGCTAGCCTCCCCGGCAATGGCGCCAAAAAAGAGCTTGATGTCTACTACGCAACATTCTTCTTGTAGACGTTGTTGGGCCTCCAAGTGCAGAGGTTTGTAGGACAGTAGCAAATTTCCCTCAAGTGGATGACCTAAGGTTTATCAATCCGTGGGAGGCGTAGGATGAAGATGGTCTCTCTCAAACAACCCTGCAACCAAATAACAAAGAGTCTCTTGTGTCCCCAACACACCCAATACAATGATAAATTGTATAGGTGCACTAGTTCAGCGAAGAGATGGTGATACAAGTACAATATGGATGGTAGATATAGGTTTTTGTAATCTGAAAATATAAAAACAGCAAGGTAACAAGTGGTAAAAGTGAGCGTAAACGGTATGGCAATGCTAGGAAACAAGGCCTAGGGTTCATACTTTCACTAGTGCAAGTTCTCTCAACAATAATAACATAATTGGATCATATAACTATCCCTCGAGATGCAACAAAGATTCACTCCAAAGTCACTAATAGCGGAGAACAAACAAAGAGATTATGGTAGGGTACGAAACCACCTCAAAGTTATTCTTTCCAATCAATCCATTGGGCTATTCCTATAAGTGTCACCAACAGCCCTAGAGTTCGTACCAAAATAACACCTTAAGATACAGATCAACCAAAACACTAATGTCACCTAGATACTCCAATGTCACCTCAAGTATCCGTGGGTATGATTATACGATATGCATCACACAATCTCAGATTCATCTATTCAACCAACACATAGAACCTCAAAGAGTGCCCCAAAGTTTCTACCGGAGAATCACGACGAAAACGTGTGCCAACCCCTATGCATAGGTTCATGGGCGGAACCCGCAAGTTGATCACCAAAACATACATCAAGTGAATCACGTGATATCCCATTGTCACCACAGATACGCACGGCAAGACATACATCAAGTGTTCTCAAATCTTTAAAGACTCAATCCGATGGGATAACTTCAAAGGGGAAACTCAATCCATTACAAGAGAGTAGAGGGGGAGGATCATCATAAGATCCAACTAAAATAGCAAAGCTCGCGATACATCAAGATCGTGCCAAATCAAGAACACGAGAGAGAGAGAGAGAGAGAGATCAAACACATAGCTACTAGTACATACCCTCAGCCCCGAGGGTGAACTACTCCCTCCTCGTCATGGAGAGCGCCGGGATGATGAAGATGGCCACCGGTGAGGGATTCCCCCTCCGGCAGGGTGCCGGAACGGGATCCCGAGAGGTTTTTGGTGGCTATAGAGGCTTGCGGCGGCGGAACTCCCGATCTATTATGTTCCCCGAAGTTTTTAGGGTATATGGATATATATAGGTGGAAGAAATACGTCAGGGGAGCCATGAGGGGCCCACAAGGGTGGAGGGCGCGCCCAGGGGGTGGGCGCGCCCCCCTGCCTCGTGCCTTCCTCGTTGCTTTCTTGACGTGGACTCCAAGTCTCCCAGGTTGCTTTCTTTCCAAAAATAACTTCTCCAGAAGGTTTCATTCCGTTTCGACTCCGTTTGATATTCCTTTTCTTCGAAACACTGAAACAAGGGAAAAAACAGGAACTGGCACTGGGCTCTGGGTCAATAGGTTAGTCCCAAAAATAATATAAAAGTGCATAATAAAGCCCATAAACATCCAAGATGGATAATATAATAGCATGAATACTTCATAAATTATAGATACGTTGGAGACGTATCAGTATGCTCCACATATTCAGGTGCTCATCAACTCCAAGATGGGCACATGCACTTATCTCTTCGACAAGGAGCATTTACCCTTGAGACCAGACTTTGAGGACAACACTGTTGTCATGAATGAAGAAGATCCTACATCTGTGCAAGCACAAGAAAAGAGAGAGAAGGCAAATGCTGAGAAGGCTGCAAGGATGCCAAGTATTGAAGAGGCATCTCAAGTGTTTCTGAAGAGCAAACAAGATCAGCTTGGATATCTGATTCAAGCAACTTTGAGGATTGAGAAGGGCTTGGCCACCCTGACCCAAAATCAGGAGATCTTGGAAAGGATCATTGAAACAAAGTTCTATGATCTTGATCTTAAAGTGACTGAGATGCAAACAGCTATTGAGCAACTCCAAGAAGAAGCTGAGGATAGGAAAGGGCAGGCTACCACAAATGCCTTTCAGAGAGTGCCCAGAGGTCAGAGGTCTGTTGCAGTGCCCATGGCTGACACTAGAGCTACCACATCAGCACCAGCAGCTACAGCTTCAGTGCCACCTCCAATTGCCACTCCACCAGCTCCAACAACTTCTACAGATGCATTCGTTCGCAGAGTCCTCTCAACACCACCTCCCGAAGATCAAGCCTAGAGAGACACATAGCACTATGCATTTTCAAACTTTTTGGTAACTTGTTGCCAAAGGGGGAGAAATGTATAGATCATAGGCTTCGAGACAGAGTGTTTTTGCTTCTTTGTCTCTCTTGCTATTTGGTTGATACTCTTGTGTGTGCTTGCTTAATACTCTATGTCTGTGTGTGAGATACTTGTATGATCATGTGTTTGATCATATTCCACCTTAATGCTTATGCTTGGATGATATCATCTTTTATATCTCATATATGATCATTCACTTTGCTTGGTGATGAGTGCATGTTTTTTCCATATATCATCTTGAGTGCTCCACCAAGATGTATGTGACATGGAAGAGTAACCCATCATCCTAATCGATTGTGCATTTGCATTCAAAAGCAAATTTTAAATAATGCACAAATTTAGGGGGAGCTCTAGCTTATCACATACTTCTCAAAGCGACGATGTATTTAAATCTTATTATCATTTGTCGAAGCTTTGATCTATATGTTGTCATCGATTACCAAAAAGTGGGAGATTGAAAGTGCAACTATCCCTGGGTGGTTTTGGTAATTCCTAACAACATATAGCTCATTGAACTAATGCTATTTCAAGATGATCATTCAGAAAGTTCAATGATTGGCATGGCATGGATCAGGAATGTGGACCCCTCAAAATGCTAAGGACACATATTGGCTCAAGCTCAAGACTCTTCATTTTCATTTTAGTGATCCAAGATCACATTGAGTCCATAGGAAAAGCAATACTATTAAAAGGGGATGAGGTGTTGCTTAATGGCTTGCTTGCTCAAAATGCTTAGTGATATGCTCCAAAAGCCCTCAACCACTTTGTCATATCCACATATGTCCCAAACCAAAAGTCAAACTCGGCCCTACCGATTTGATCTATCCGGCGCCACCGAGTTCATTTGACATAGCCACTGCCAGAAACCCTAGTCACTTCGGTCTCACCGATAGGGATCTCGGTGTCACCGAGATGGTATTGCAAACTCTCTGTTTCCCTTCGTAACATTTCGGTCCAACCGAAATGAGCGATCGGTCCCACTGAGTTCACAATGCAAACTCTCTGTTTCCCTTTCGTAACGTTTCGGTCTCACCGAAATGAGCGAATCAGTCCCACCGAGTTTTCCTGACCAACTCTCTGTTTGCCTATTACATAAATCGGTTCTACCGAGTTTATGTGATCGGTCTCTCCGAGATTACATTATGCCCTAACCCTAATGAAATCGGTCCCATCGAAAAGCCTAACGTTCACATTTTGAACTGAATCGGTCTGACCGAGTTTTATGATTCGGTCCCACCGAGTTTGGTAAATTGTGTGTAACGGTTAGATTTTGTGTGGAGGCTATAAATACCCCTCCACCCACTCTTCATTCGTGGGGAGAGCCATCAAAATGTGCTTACACTTCCAGCATAAATTTTCTGAGAGAGAACCACCTACTCATGTGTTGAGACCAAGATATTCCATTCCAACCACTAGAATCTTGATCTCTAGCCTTCCCCAAGTTGTTTTCCACTCAAATCATCTTTCCACCAAATCCAAATCTGTGAGAGAGAGTTGAGTGTTGGGAGACTATCATTTGAAGCACAAGAGCAAGGAGTTCATCATCAACACACCATATATTACCTTTTGGAGAGTGGTGTCTCCTAGATTGGTTAGGTGTCACTTGGGAGCCTCCGACAAGATTGTGGAGTTGAACCAAGGAGTTTGTACGAGCAAGGAGATCGCCTACTTCGTGAAGATCTACCCTACTGAGGCAAGTCCTTCGTGGGCGATGGCCATGGTGGGATAGACAAGGTTGCTTCTTCATGGACCCTTCATGGGTGGAGCCCTCCGTGGACACGCGCAACCGTTACCCTTCGTGGGTTGAAGTCTCCATCAACGTGGATGTACGATAGCACCACCTATTGGAACCATGCCAAAAATCTCTGTGTCTACATTGCGTTTGCTCCCTTCAAACTCCTCCCATTACCTTCACATGCAAATGTTTTACATTCTGTTGCTATACTCTTAGATTTGCATGTGTAGGTTGATTGCTTGACTTGTGCTAAGTTGCTAAAATCTGCCAGGACTCAAAATTGGGAAAAGGCTAGATTTTTATTTGGTCAAGTAGTCTAATCACCCCCCCCTCTAGACATACTTTCGATCCTACAAAAGGTAGTGATTTGGCCCCCAAAACTATGCAGGACCTGCTGATTGTTGATGTTGTCACGGCGAATTGGAGTTGTCGTTGATTTCTGCCGATTGATCTTCAGCCCTATTGAAAGGATCGATATAGTTGACTAGAGGGGGGTGAATAGGCAACTAACAATTTTTAGCTTTTCTTTACCAATTTAAACTTTGCATCAAAGTAGGTTGTCTAGATATGCAACTAGGTGAGCAACCTATATGATGCAACAACAACAAGCACATGAGCAAGCAAGGGATATAACACAAATAAGCTTGCACAAGTAAAGGCACGAGATAACCAAGAGTGGAGCCGGTGAAGACGAGGATGTGTTACCGAAGTTCCTTCCCTTTGAGGGGAAGTACGTCTCCGTTGGAGCGGTGTGGAGGCACAATGCTCCCCAAGAAGCCACTAGGGCCACCGTATTCTCCTCACGCCCTCACACAATGTGAGATGCCGTGATTCCACTATTGGTGCCCTTGGAGGCGGCGACCGAACCTTTACAAACAAGGTTGGGGCAATCTCCACAACTTAATTGGAGGCTCCCAACGACACCATGAAGCTTCACCAAATGGACTATGGCTCCGCGGTGACCTCAACCGTCTAGGGTGCTCAAACACCCAAGAGTAACAAGATCCACAAGGGATTAGTGGGGGAATCAAATTTCTCTTGGTGGAAGTGTAGATCGGGGCCTTCTCAAACAATCCCAAGCAAATCAACAAGTTTGATTGGCTAGGGAGAGAGATCAGGCGAAAATGGAGCTTGGAGCAACAATGGAGCTTAGGGTTGGAAGAGGTGGTCAACTAGAGGAAGAAGACACCCCTTATATAGTGGAGAACCAAATCCAGCCGTTATCCACTTAACCAGCCCGCGACCTGCGGTACTACCGCCCAGGAAAAGCGGTACTACGGCAAGGCCTCACGGTACTACCGCGACCGACCGCGGTACTACCGCTGCTACGGCAGGAACTAGGACAGGCCTGAAGCGCTGAGGCTGAGGGCGGTACTGCGCGGAGCGGTACTACCGCTCCCCCTTGCGGTACTACCGCAAGGCAGGATTGGCCTAGCCTAGGAAGGGTGCGGATGAATAAAAATACATCCGTGCCAACTTCTGCTAAAAACAATCGATGCAAAAATCCGACACGGTACTACTGCACATGGTGTGCGGTACTACTGCGCAGGGAGCGGATGTAAAAAATTACATCCGCCCCTACTTCCGCTCATGTAGCTGTGCCAGACCAGGACTCACGATACTACCGCGCGCGTGGGGTTGTACTACCGCGTAGGGCGCGGACGTAAAAAATTACATCCGCTCCTACAGCCGCATGAGCAGCTGAGTCTGGTCTGAGGCCACGGTAGTACAGCTCCGTAGAAGCGGTACTACCGCGGGCGCCTATGGTACTACCGCAAGGGCGTGCGGTACTACCGCAGGGGCCTGCGGTACTACCGCTCCGTGGAGCAGTACTACTGCATGCCCCAGAACAGCAACACTAGGAATTCTTCTCTCTGCATAGAAATGAGGAAAATGGAGGATGCTCCAAAGCGCAAGGGGAAGGCGGTGTATAGGAAGGAAACGTGTACGTGATGATTCCACCTGAACCTTTCCGAAGCAGACCCCCTCTTAATAGTACGGCTTTCCTACGACTCAACTCCACCGAAAAGAAATGTAGAAAAATGTCGTCTTCAATAGTCTTCGAGGGGCACCAAACCGTCTGTGCCTAGCGATGAAACGTCTGAAAAACTCAAGGCACACGATTAGTCCGCAAAAGCATTGTCATCAATCACCAAAACACCTTAGGGATAAATATGCCCTTACAATCTCCCCTTTTTGGTGGATTGATGACAATACGGGATTTGCACAAAGGGAAATAATATAGAGCATAGGCAAACCCCACATCTCTAAAATATAGACGGGCTCCCCCTAGATGTGTGCAATCTAGATAGGTGCTTTGGACTGCACGGCACACATACTAGGATCAACACTCCCCCTATATTTTATAGACAAGGCATATCTTGCAATAATAAGGCTAACACTAAGCAAGATAGCAAACAAGAGCATAACATAAATAGCACAATATATCATAAGCTCACTAAGATACGATAGAGTGCATATGTCTTACACCATATGAAGGATAAGTCTCACAAGCGCAAACCAAACCAAAGCAAACGAGGTTCAACAGAACAAACGCAAACGAAACAACACGATAAAACGACTCGCAAATCCTACACTCTCTCCCCCTTTGGCATCGAGACGCCAAAAAGGCAGAGAGGACACCTACACACAAGGGGTGGCTCAAGCGGAGTAATCACTCGCACGCTCCTCGTCAGACTCAGCAGCGGGGACGGTCTCCTCGAAGTCCTCCTCAGAATCAGTCCACTTGAAGCCTTGTTTTGCCATCCACTCAGCCTCTGGAGTGATGACCTCCTCAGAACCGCCAGAAACTTCCTCTCCAAAGACCCTCATGATCTTCTTGTGGCGGCGGCGACTCTCCTTGGAGGCAACGTGAGTCCTGTACTGCCCCTTTGCCTGCATGCAGAACAGAGTCTTCATCTTGTCCTTCAGCTTCTTGGCCCACGAGGGCTCAGAGGAGCGAGGGGCAAACCCAGAAGCGCGGTCCTCACCAGCATCCTCCGCCTCAGCCTCCTCCCCATCAACAGCCCTCTTAGCAGCCGTCGCCTCAGCACGAGTAGTAGTGTTGGCCCACTTGGGCTTGACACGGAGACTGATGGACTCATGACGAATCCAGTCTGGAGCAAGGAACTCATCACCGGAGAACAGCTTCTCCCAAGTCTTGGAGATCAACAGAAACAGGTACTGTCCATAGATGGGTACCTTGCGGTTGAACACCGCGAACCGAAGCTCACACCACATGATATGTGAGACATCAAGTGGTTGAGACTGAGACACACGCGCCTCCTCACACAGGAGCATCATATCCACCAGATAGGCATGCACCTTGTCCTTGTCACCAATGCGAGGGAAAAGAGAGTTGCGGAAGATGCGATACATGATGTCCAGAAATGGGTTCAGCACCCACGTCGTCTTGCCACTGGGAAGCGTCTTCGCAACATAATACTGCTGGAGCCTGTTCTTGCTGGCTGACTCAGGGTTGGCATGAGGGCGAACACCAACGGGTGTGTTGAGCCCCTCATCAGGTACGTGGAGCAGATCCATGAAGTCCTTCCAGGTAGCAGTCCACTGACGTCCATTGGTCATCCAGGTCATCCTTTGATCCTCCCCAGAGTGAAAGTGAACTGAGGCAAAGAACTGGCAAATAATCTCAGGGTCATAGTCCAGGTGAAATGAGATCACATGTTCAATGCCAAACTGCTCCACCAAGTCCAGAGCCTCTCCAAAGTAAGCACGGTGCTTGTCCTGCCTCATGTGATTCATGTCAATCCACTTGACATCCACATAGGTGTTTTGCTTGGCCTTGATCACATCCAGATAAATGAGAGTCTGCTGCTTGGTCCAAAACAAGTCATTTCCTCTGAAGATAGCACGGGCATTCACATACGGGTTGATCTGCCTTCGAGGGATAAACTCAGAAAGGGGTATCTCGTCCATGCCCTTTGCGGGTTCCTTGTACTTGCTAGCGGAGGACTTGACATTGCGCTTGGGGGCACTGGAGCCCTCTGGAGCTTCATCTTGATTGCGCAGACGCTTGGAGCTAGTGTCACGACTGGGATTGGAACGGCGAGCAGGAGCACCTGAGCCACCACCTAAGACACAAAGCAAAAAAGCACAAACGAAAACCGAGAAGAATCAATGCAAAGACCTTAGCAAAGCAAGGGAAACATGTAGAAAGCATACGTGGTAATTGCCAAGAAGAAGATTGGACAACAACGGTAGTACTGCCAGGTCGCGCGGTACTAAAATTTTAGTACCGCTCCTAGTCGCGGTAGTACAGCGTGAAGGCACGGTAGTACCGTGGCTCGGAGCGGTAGTAGAACTTTAGTACCACGGCTCGTGCGGTAGTACCGCACCTGAGGGGCGGTAGTACCGTACAAGCGGTAGTACCGCACCGGAGATGTGGTAGTACCGCATCGGCGTCAGATCCGAACCATTTGAATCTGAGAAAAACCAGAAAACGAGGCGGTACTACGGTTGATCAAATCTACCACGGGACAACATATCAAGTATAATTTCTACGCAACACTACTCGCCTACATCCTACTCTTGCATAGATTTGGCCTAAAATCTCAAGAACACATGCATCTCCCCAAAAACCTAGAGGCAAAAGAGCGAACAAAAGAGAGAGGGATTTGGGGAGAAACCTTGTTCCATGGCAAGAGGAAGTGGTGGGGAACGATCCCACCGGTCGGAATCGGAGGAGAGCGGCTGGAGACGGAGATCCGGCAAGGGTCTCCGGCGCCGTTCTTGAGCAGGAGAGAGACAGGCGATGGGGAGAGAAACAGACGAATGGGTATGGGGGAGTTGGAACTCCCCCTGCCCGGGTCTTAACCCCCATGCGCACTCGTCAGCACGGTAGTACCGCATCTCATCGCGGTAGTACCGCTCGGGCGGAAGTACCGCATCGAAGCGGTAGTACCACTCCCCGGGCGGCAGTAAAAAATTACTGTTGCACTAGGTGCGGAAGTACCGTGCGCTCCACTTGCGGTAGTATCGTGGCGTGCCGCGGTAGTACCGTGAGCTCAAGAAGATGCATGTTTCAGACGAAAGAGAAAGGGTCTTTGCAAGGAAACTTCAAGCGAAAGAGACACCACAAGAACACGCTCAGCACGAAGAAAGAAAGGCAAGAAACAACAAGGACCAACCACGAGACACAACCTCTCCAAGGAGAGGGCGGTGGCCGGAGCCACCTATGTTTGAGTCAATTGGTATGGCACCGCGAAGAATTATCCTTGGGCCCATGACCAAAACTCGTCTTTGAAGCACAAGTACCATCAAAAATGGCTAATGTGAAAGAGTTGATCAATTTATGCATAATGGGGGAGGGAGAGTTCATTGAGAGAACAACACTCCCCCTATGTCCATGCCTACACCTAAACAGATAACAAGTTGAGTATGGTGGGGTGTGCAAGGGTTCAAGCAACATTGCTCGAATCAATGATATTTAGCTCATGCCTTAACTCGCGAAATCTTGCTTCATCCAAAGGCTTCGTGAAAATATCTGCAAGGTTATCATGAGTGTTGACATAGTTGAGCTCGATCTCCCCTCGCCTAATGTGATCCCGGATGAAGTGATACCGAATCTCAATATGCTTCGTCTTGAAGTGTTGCACCGGGTTGAGAGAAATCTTGATGGCACTTTCATTGTCACACCAAAGAGGCACTTTGTCACAAATGACACCGTAATCCTTTAAAGTTTGCCTCATCCATAAGAGTTGTGCACAACAACTACCGGCCGCCACATACTCCGCTTCGGTGGACGAGAGAGACACACAACTTTGCTTCTTGGAAGACCAACTCACCAAAGAGCAACCAAGAAATTGGCACCCTCCGGAAGTGGACTTCCTATCCACTTTGTCTCCCGCCCAATCGGAGTCCGAATACCCTACAAGCTTGAAGTTTGCTCCTCTTGGGTACCATAAGCCAAAGTTTGGGGTATGAGCCAAATATCGAAAGATTCGCTTGACCGCCACAAAGTGGCTTTCCTTAGGTGCGGCTTGAAACCGTGCACAAATTCCCACACTCAACATGATATCCGGTCTAGATGCACAAAGGTAAAGCAAGGATCCAATCATGGAACGATATACCTTTTGATCCACCGCTTTACCATTGGGATCAATGTCAAGTTGGCACTTGGTGGGCATTGGAGTGGAAGCCGGCTTGACATCACTTAGCTTGAATCTCTTGAGCATGTCTTGAGTGTATTTGGCTTGGTTGATGAAGGTTCCTTCTCTTCTTTGCTTCACTTCGAACCCGAGAAAGAACTTCAACTCTCCCATGGAAGACATCTTGAACTTTGAGGTCATGAGAGCGGCAAATTCCTCATTGAAAGCTTTGTTAGGGGAACCAAAGATAATATCATCAACATATAGTTGGCACACAAACAACTCCCCTTTGACCTTCTTAGTAAAAAGAGTGGGGTCGATTAGCCCACTTCAAATCCACGGTCTTGTAACAACTCGGTAAGGTGGTCATACCACGCACGTGGGGCTTGTTTAAGGCCATAGAGTGCCTTATCGAGTTGATACACATGATCGGGAAAGTAGGGATCCTCGAACCCGGGGGGTTGCTTGACATATACCAACTCATTAATAGGACCATTAAGAAAAGCACTTTTCACATCCATTTGTTGCAACTTAAAGTTGTGATGAGAAGCATAAGCAATCAACAAACGAATGGATTCAAGGCGAGCAACGGGAGCAAAGGTTTCACCGTAGTCGATACCCTCGACTTGGGAGTAGCCTTGTGCCACCAATCTAGCCTTGTTGCGAACGATGGTCCCATGAGCATCTTGCTTGTTCTTGAATATCCACTTGGTTCCAATGACATTGTGGTTCCCCGTTGGCCTTGGCACCAATCTCCACACCTTGTTGTACTCGAAGTTGTTGAGTTCTTCATGCATGGCATTAAGCCAATCCGGATCTTCGAGCGCCTCATATACCTTTTGGGGTTCAACACAAGAGACAAACGCGTGATGTTCACAATAGTTTGCCAATTGTCTACGAGTGCTTACCCCCTTTTGGATGCTTCCAAGCACATTCTTCATGAGATGACCCTTGGTGGAGAGCTTGGAAGCAATCTTGGCGGCACGACGCTCCAATTCCTCCTCGGGGGTGAGTCGAGGAGCGGTCACTTGATCATCTTGAGCGCCGTCTTGAGCTTGTTCTTGATCTTGAACTTGCTCGGAGGAGAGAACTTGACCTTGGGCATCACTTGGTGTTTCAACACCATCTTGAGATTGATCTTGCCCTTGGACTTGTTCATGAGGTTGAGGGCCTTCATTTTGTTCTTCGGAAGCGTGTGGGCCTTGGGTTGGTGATGGCTCCACTTGAGTGGAGCATTGTCCTTCTCCTTCGGCCACAAGGGGTTCCTCAATGGGTAGGATAAAACCAACTCCCATTCTTCTTATGGCTTGGGGAGGAATTTCATCACCTACATCACAAGTGCCACTTTGCTCCACTTGGGAGCCGTTATTCTCATCAAACTCCACGTTACACGTCTCCTCAATAAGACCCGTGGACTTATTGAGGACACGGTAAGCATGAGAGTTTGTAGCATAACCAACAAATATGCCCTCATAAGCTCTAGCCTCAAATTTAGACAACCGAACACCTTTCTTGAGAATGAAACACTTACACCCGAACACCCGAAAGTACTTGAGGTTGGGCTTGTTACCGGTGAGTATCTCATATGGAGTCTTGTTCAAGCCTTTGCGGAGATAGAGCCGATTTGATGCATGACACGCGGTGTTGATGGCTTCGGCCCAAAAGTTGTATGGAGACTTGAACTCCGCCATCATGGTCCTTGCCGCATCCATCAACGTCCGGTTCTTCCTCTCCGCTACACCATTTTGTTGAGGGGTGTATGGTGCGGAATATTGATGCTTGATCCCCTCATCACTAAGAAACTCATCCAAGGTGTAGTTCTTGAACTCGGTGCCGTTGTCACTTCTTATTGTCAAGATCTTTGCATTGTGTTGACGTTGGGCTTCATTTGCAAAGTCAATGACGGTTTGTTGGGTCTCGCTCTTCCTCTTGAAGAAATATACCCAAGTGTATCTTGAATAGTCATCCACAATCACCAAGCAATACTTTCTACCCCCAAGACTATCAAAGGATGGAGGCCCAAAGAGATCCAAGTGAAGGAGCTCCAAAGGCCTCTTCGAGTAAATGATAGTCGTGGGAGGGTGAGCCTTCTCATGTAGCTTTCCTTCGATACAAGCACTGCAAGCACGATCTTTAGCAAAACTAACATTCGTTAGTCCACGGACATGGTCCCCCTTGAGAAGACTTTGCAAAGATCTCATATTGACATGGGCTAAACGGCGATGCCAAAGCCATCCCACGTCAACTTTAGCCATTAGGCATGTCGCGGTCTTAGTGGGTCGCTCCGAAAAGTTAATCACATAGAGACCGTTCTCGACATGCCCAACAAAGGCTACTTTAAGAGTCTTGCTCCACAAGAGGGCCACGGTATCAATATCAAAGAAAGTGGCAAAACCCATGAGTGCAAGTTGACGAACGGAAAGTAAATTGTATGCAAGGGACTCAACAAGCATGACCTTCTCGATCATGAGATCATGAGAAATGACAACCTTGCCAAGTCCCAATACCTTAGAGGACGAGGCATCACCCCACTCGACATTGGTGGGCATAGATGGAATCTTGTGAACATCCACCACCAAGTCCTTGCTCCCGGTCATATGATTAGTTGCTCCACTATCGAGCAACCATGATCCCCCACCGGAAGCAAACACCTACAAGAAATCAATGCTTGGTTTTAGGTACCCATTTTGTAATGGGTCTTTTAATGTTAGTAACAAGGGTCTTAGGAACCCTAATAGACCACTCAATGTACTCATAAGGAGAACCAACAAATTTGGCATAAACATGCCCATCACTTGCACGGCACAACACATAAGAAGGGTTAAAGTCGCCGGCTTTGTTGGAAGGGGTGGCATTGCCTTTCTTGACACCACCGCCCTTCACATTGTTCTTCTTCTCCTTGGAAACACCCTCTCCCTCCTTCACAAAGGTTTGCTTGAGAGGGGGAGGTCGTTTGGTCTTGTCATTCTTCTTCTTGTTCTTGGGCATGGGTGCGAACCCAATCCCTTCCTTGGCCACAACTTCCTTTTGATTGCTCAAAAGGTCGTTGAGGTTCTTCTCACCTTGAATGCACGACACAAGGCCTTTCTCAAGTTGCTCCTTCAACTTAGCATTCTCCTCAACAAGATGCACATGCTCACAACAAGGGTTAGTAGCATTTGCATTATCAATTAACACCATATGAGGAAAGGTGGCTTTCTCCTTGGTTAGCTTCACTTGGAGTTGATCATGAGACTCCTTGAGGCTAGCATGAACACCTTTCAAGGCCTTGTGAGCCTTGTCAAGTATATCAAACTCCTCCTTGAGTCTAGCAAGATCAACCCCAAGTTTGGCCTTCTCGGAATTTAGCACACGAGAAACAACAAGAGCATGATCAAGATCTTTCTTTAACTTAGCATGATCATCGTTGTGTGACTCCTCAAGAGCCAAACGAAGACCACGCTCTTCCTCAAGAGCATTGGAAAGATCCGAAATCTCATCGGCATAGTCACGACTATGCCCCTCCATCTTAGAGATGGTATCTTCGTGAGCCTCGATCATGTCATTGGCTTCACCAAGTTGTTCCAAGAGAGCAACGAAGTGCTTCTTGGATTTACCCTTGAGTTTATCCATAAAGGACTCAAACTCATTCTCCTCCACATTAGATCCCTCATGTTCATCAATGCAATCCGTCAAAGAAGGATTATTAATGATGGTAGTTTTGATGTTGGGGGTTACCTTGTTGGTGGCTTTAGCCATGAGGCACTTGGCGGTGATGTTCTCATTAGGTGAGTCGAAGAGAGACACCCGTGGAGTTGTTGCAATGGCAACGGAGGCCATGGCAACCGACTCACCATCTTCATCATCATCATCATCCTCATTGTACTCTTCTTGTACCACCAACGCCTTGGGAGGAGTCTTCTTGGTGAAGTTGCTCTTGTTAGAGAAAGACTTGGCCTTGTCCTTTCGGATGAGCTTGCCACCATTGTCTTCTCTTCTCTCATATGGGCATTCCGCAACAAAATGGCTCACATTGCCACAATTATAACAAGTCCTCACACGTTGCTTGACCTTCGTGCCACTTGAGTTGCTCTTGTTGAAGTTGGGCCTTGAGTTCTTCTTGCTTCAAAATTGCCTTGAAGCAAGAGCCATGTGTTCATGATAAGCATACTTTGTATCTTCGGGATTGCCTTCCTCTTCTTCCTCTTCTTCTTCTTCTTCAACACAAACCTTGGCCTTCAATGCAAGGTTGGGCTTCTTTGCCCTTTGAGAGCAAAGCACCGCATTGTCGGCGGTCTTGTCCAAGATGCTCATAGCCACAAACTCATCCAAGACTTCACTTGAGGACAAAGTGTGGAAGTCCGGCCTTTGACGAATGATGGAGGACATGGCCTTGTGGTAAGGCATCATTGCCTTGAGGAATTTCCGCTTGATCCAATTTTCATCTGTGTCCTTGCTTCCATGATCTCGGAGTGAAACCACGAGTTTGGTTACTCTCCGATAAAGCTCACGAGGTTCTTCATCTTCTTTCATTGCAAACTCATCGGCTTCATCTTGCACCACTTCATAGTTGGAGCGTTGAATGCTTGCGCTTCCCCGGTAGAGGGAAACAACTTGGTGCCATGCATCTTTGGCCATGTCGTAGGGCCGGAGGTGAGGAAGATCTTCGGGTGGAATAGCATCTTGGATGATGAAGAGAGCATTCTCATTGAATTGATTATCTGTGGCTTCTCTAGGAGTGAAGTTGCTTCGGTCATGCGGATAGAAACCTTCTTCAATGATTCTCCAAAGATTAGTATTCACATGATTTAAATGACGCTTAAAGCGATAGACCCAAGAATCAAAGTCCTCATTTTTCACAATCTTAGGGGGAGGACCGACATGATTCAAATGAGTAGAAGGAATCGGTCCACCATAAACAAGTGGAGGTTCCACATGGGCAAAGATGCCGGTACCATTCTTAACACTAGAAGAAGGAGCTTTTTCACTAGTAGCTTCCCCTTGTCGGAGTTAGCATCCGTCACCTTGTTAGTGGGATCACCCACTTTCAACTGTGCGGTGGAAAGTTTAAGCCCTTCAATGAATTTATTAAACATGCTTTCAACCTCGGTCGTCATGGAGGTTTTCAATGTGTCCAAAGCCACATTGAATTCCTCACGAGAGACCGTGGTTCCCCATCTCCCGTAGACGATACCGGATTCACACCAGAGTGCTCCTCCACACCGTCTACGACGTCAACCATACTCTTTGGACGGCAAAGTCCTTAATAAATAGACGAGGCTCTGATACCAATTGAAAGGATCAATATAGTTGACTAGAGGGGGGTGAATAGGCAACTAACAATTTTTAGCTTTTCTTTACCAATTTAAACTTTGCATCAAAGTAGGTTGTCTAGATATGCAACTAGGTGAGTAACCTATATGATGCAACAACAACAAGCACACGAGCAAGCAAGGGATATAACACAAATAAGCTTGCACAAGTAAAGGCACGAGATAACCAAGAGTGGAGCCGGTGAAGACGAGGATGTGTTACCGAAGTTCCTTCCCTTTGAGGGGAAGTACGTCTCCGTTGGAGCGGTGTGGAGGCACAATGCTCCCCAAGAAGCCACTAGGGCCACCGTATTCTCCTCACGCCCTCACACAATGCGAGATGCCGTGATTCCACTATTGGTGCCCTTGGAGGCGGCGACCAAACCTTTACAAACAAGGTTGGGGCAATCTCCACAACTTAATTGGAGGCTCCCAACGACACCACGAAGCTTCACCACAATGGACTATGGCTCCGCGGTGACCTCAACCGTCTAGGGTGCTCAAACACCCAAGAGTAACAAGATCCGCAAGGGATTAGTGGGGGAATCAAATTTCTCTTGGTGGAAGTGTAGATCGGGGCCTTCTCAAACAATCCCGAGCAAATCAACAAGTTTGATTGGCTAGGGAGAGAGATTGGGCGAAAATGGAGCTTGGAGCAACTATGGAGCTTAGGGTTGGAAGAGGTGGTCAACTAGAGGAAGAAGACACCCCTTATATAGTGGAGAACCAAATCCAACCGTTATCCACTTAACCAGCCCGCGACCTACGGTACTACCGCCCGGGAAAAGCGGTACTACCGCAAGGCCTCACGGTACTACCACGACCGACCGCGGTACTACCGCTGCTACGGCAGGAACTAGGACAGGCCTGAAGCACTGAGGCTGAGGGCGGTACTACCACTCCCCCTTGCGGTACTACCGCAAGGCAGGATTGGCCTAGCCTGGGAAGGGTGCGGATGAATAAAAATACATCCGTGCCAACTTCCGCTGAAAAACAATCGATGCAAAAATCCGACACGGTACTACCGCACATGGCATGCGGTACTACTGCGCAGGGAGCGGATGTAAAAAATTACATCCGCCCCTACTTCCGCTCATGTAGCTGTGCCAGACCCGGACTCACGGTACTACCGCACGCGTAGGGCAATACTACCGCGTAGGGCGCAGACGTAAAAAATTATGTCCGCTCCTGCAGCCGCACGAGCAGCTGAGTCTGGTCTGAGGCCACGGTAGTACAGCTCCGTAGAAGCGGTACTACCGCGGGGGGCTACGGTACTACCGCAGGGGCCTGCGGTACTACCGCTCCATGGAGCAGTACTACCACATGCCCCAGAACAGCAACACTAGGAATTCTTCTCTCTGCATAGAAATGAGGAAAACGGAGGATGCTCCAAAGCGCAAGGGGAAAGGCGGTGTATAGGAAGGAAACGTGTACGTGATGATTCCACCCGAACCTTTCCGAAGCGGACCCCCTCTTAATAGTACGGCTTTCCTATGACTCAACTCCACCGAAAAGAAACGTAGAAAAACGCCGTCTTCAATAGTCTTCGAGGGGCACCAAACCGTCTTGTGCCTAGCGATGAAACGTCTGAAAAACTCATGGCACACGATTAGTCCGCAAAAGCATTGTCATCAATCACCAAAACACTTTAGGTATAAATATGCCCTTACACCTATCACCTCTCCAAACAGGTTCAAAATTATAAGAAATGATTCCATCTCTTCTCTGTCCGAGTTCATGAAGATGATTGTGTCGTCTGCATAAAGACTAACCTGCAACTTGAGCTCTCTCCTAGGCAGGGGTTGAATCATTTGCTGCTGGACTGCTTCACCAATCAGCCGCTGCAACGGATCAATTGCAATGATGAACAGGAGAGGAGATAACGGGTCCCCCTGCCGAAGACCTTTCTGGTGCTTTATCTTGCTCCTTGGGGCATCGTTGAGTAGGAATTCAGAACTACAAGACGATGGCAACCAGGCGATCCAGTCCTTCCATATGGCACTGAATCCTAGCTCCTCCAATAGCTCCAATAGGTAGTCCTTGTGATCCATTATTAATGTGCAGGCTCAAATCAAGTGAGATGATTCAGAAACCTCTTTGGGATCAGAAAGCATGTTTATGATGGCCATATCAATTGCATCTTGATTATCATCGCTTGATGCTCTTGCAGCCAACAAGATAATCATGTCCTTATCCATTTCTCTGCTAAAAACCTGAAATTACCAAAAGGAAGCATGCACGCAGTGTTACACTGCTGATAAATCTCAGAATTCTCAGGATATTCTCTTTCTTTTTTTCCAACCGGGCTATCACCCCTTTCCATTAATTGCTTAACGGAAATATAAACTTTAGTACATAGGACCAGGTTCAACTAGGAAACAGAAAAACACACACCCGAATATGAGAGGGAAAGGGGTTTAGCGAGTTGGAGCACTACCAGGAAACCCGCCGCATATGCAAAACGGACATCTACTACAGGGCAAAAACCTGATAACACTACTATACTCCCTCTGTCCATGAATAAGTGTACATCTAGTTTTTGTCCTAAGTCAAAGTTTTAAAACTTTGACCAACTTTATAGGGAAAAACAGTAGCATTTATGACACTAAATTAGTATCAATAGATCCGTTTCAAAATGTACTTTCATAATACCAATTTGGGGTCATATATGTTACTACTCTTTTCTATATAGTTGGTCAAAATTTTAAAACCTTGACTTAGGACAAAAGCTAGATGTACACTTATTCGTGGATGGAGGGAGTACGCCTTAAGACCACGAACTAGAGATAAGACCAACCAAGAACAACCAGATCTAATGAGAACCCCCTAGCAGGCATCAAACCTCAGTGGGGGGAGGGGATGGCAGGACCAGATCCACGCCACGCCTTGAAAGAAGAGTGAGTATCCAGCATCACCCTCTAGATCTCGGCCTAAAACATAGCTTTGTCTTCCATCTTCAGCAGCCTTGTCTAGTAAGTCATCAGTGCACAAGCGGTAAAAACTGCCTCAAGAGGAGACCGGACAATATGATTATCGAAAGTAACTTTGTTGTGGGTGCACCAGATCCCCCAACAGATCTTGATTAGGTTTTTTTCAACAGTAAGGTGGTTACGAGGGAGGGTTCTGGTTTTGTCGTAGCAGAGAACATCCATTCCCGCCATTTCCTCAATGGCCATCATTCTCTTGGTGATGGCACCTTTCAAAGTTCAGAACAAATTCAGTGGTATATAACACATCGTCTGTTAATTGAAGAAAGGTGATGAGAATATCCAAACACACCTGTTGAGATAAGTGATGAGAACCTATTGCGAGCATGACCGAAATAACTGTTGGCATCCCTATGATCAGAATAACAAGCACATTGTTGATCCCTTCCCGGTACGAGTGGTGCTGGACCATGAACATGATGATAACCTCAATGAAGACACCCACAATAATCGAGTAGATACACAAGTTGCCTATGCAGGTAAGAACCTGAAATTTTTGATATGAAAATTCAGCTCTCACACCACTGCAACTAATGCTTGACACATCTAATACACGAGTTGTTCTATTCTTCATTTTCCTGAACAAGATATTATTGATCATGTGAGCAACCTGGGGATTCTCTCGGTACTAACAGGAAAGAAATTGTGAAATCAGTTAATGACTTGTTGGACTTAGAAGCTGGGAGGGCTTAAGAGTTTATTCATAACATTGCGGTTGTGAAGCCTATGAACGATGAGGAGATTAAAAACTTAGGAATTAATACTCTTGAGAGTCTTTGTGAGGATGTTGTGCCCGATTCGGGACAAGAAGATGAGGTAGATGAATCGGGGCAGGAGGGGTATGTGGCTCCTCTACAGCTGGATGACACTTTCCAAACTGTGTCAGATCATATGGACACGGAGGAGGTGCAGGATAAACCAAAATTCCTATAAGAGGAAGGTTTATCCTGCATCGGCAATGCATAGAAGTGCGAGAGTCAAATTCAAGAAAAAAATTCCATGATGACAAATGAAAGGAATCTTTTGGAATAGAAGAGGTCTAGCTGACTTGGCTAAAAGAAGGTTTCTTGCGGAAGCGTCACTTGAATACAAACTAGACTTTGTTGACTTACTGGAAACCGGCAGGGACAACTTCACCTCACAGTTTCTAGGCACTTTATCAGGTGGTGTCAACTTCGATTGGCATTGTTTACCCCCACGAGGACGATCCAGAGGGATCTTACTTGGGGTTAAATGCGAGACCTTAGAGGTCATGAACATCGTTCAAGGAGATTTTACCGTTAAATTTCGGGTCCGTTTGAAACTTGATAGGTTTCGATGGGCTTTGGTGGCTATTTATGGAGCGACGCAACCTAAATTTAAACCTGATTTCCTAGCAGACCTTGTAAGGGTCTGCGGGGATGAGAGGTTACCTATCCTAGTGGGAGGGATTTCAACATAATCAGGAGAAGGGAAGAAAGAATAATGATAACTTCAATGGAAGATGGTCATTTATGTTTAACGCGATTATTGAGAGTCTTAATTTGAGGGAGATTGATCTTTTGGGTAGATAGTTCACGTGGGCGAACTCGTTACCAAATCTGACTTATGAGAAGTTGGATTGTGTCCTTACCAGTGTTGATTGGGAAACAAAGTTCCCTCTTGTTACTGTGCATGCGCTGCAACGTGCAGTCTCAGATCATACACCTTTGTTGGTCGATTCAGGCGAAGCGACCCATGTAGGTAATAAGAATACCTTTTCCTTCGAACTAGCGTGGTTCGAGAGGGAGGATTTTTTTAGATATCATCGCAAGAGTGGTCCAAGGATGTTGGTGGGCACACTAGTGTTGAACGATGGCAGAATAAGATTAGACACTTGCGATAATTCCTGAGGGGTTGGGCCAGAAATGAAAGTGGGATTTATAAGCGAGAAAAGGAGAGACTCAGTCAACTGATTAACGAATGACGGTGTCCTGGACTAGGGGGTACTCACCACGTCATCTCCCGATCTGTTAGATTGGGCCGAGGACCCCCATGGCCGTATACTCTTGGGCCAGTTCGGACAGCTGCCGCATACAAGGAAGATTCCACAAGACTTGGCGATCAAGACAAGGACTCCTTCCCACCGGCGTATTCGGCTAGGACTCTTGTTATCCTAGGCCTCTGGTGCATTATATAAACCGAGGCCAGGCTAGTCGATATATAAACAACAATCATAATCATAGGCTAGCTTATAGGGTTTAGCCTCTACGATCTCGTGGTAGATCAACTCTTGTAATACTCATATCATCAAGATCAATCAAGTAGGAAGTAGGGTATTACCTCCATAGAGAGGGCCCGAACCTGGGTAAACATTGTGTCCCCCGCCTCCTGTTACCATTAGCCTTAGACGCACAGTTCGGGACCCCCTACCCGAGATCCGCCGGTTTTGACACCGACAATGAACTAGATCTGAAAGCTGAATCTAGCTTGCTCAACGTCACTGAGCATACGGCTAAAACTAAGGCCGAACAGAAACTTTGGGTTCTTCTTAGAGAAGAGGAAATGAAATGGGCCCTCGGAGCTAAGGTGCTCAAAGTGGTCCAGGGGGATGACAATATAGTGTGGAAGATTCAGCACAACCGGGAGTCCAAGTTAGACTTTATGTGGTTTTTGTATTATATTATTTTGCCTAGTTCTTGAGAATGAAACCACTTTGAACAATTTATTACGTTGATCGTCTTGCCTGAATGCATACACTTGGCCAATTAATTTTCTTGATTGTCTTATTTAAGTGTATTGTGGGTTCTATTTTTTTTGTTTCGTTTAAAAATTTCAAATCCTGAATCCGCCATTGAGCCGATGAGCTCCAGGATTTCAACAAGGTCGTCTGTGAAGGCACCGTAGAAATAGCCATGAGCCAATACAGGTTAATTAATTCTCAATCCTCGCGTTAACCTGTTCCATGATTCTCAACTTCCGTTGGATATTACCGGCCCGCTCTGAAGTCTGAACTGAATGCCAAGCTAAAACTGACATAAGTCTGTCGATCGGTACCCCGCATGCAGCAACTACTTGATGCAGGACGTCCTGGAGCACGGGGACATAGGCATACAGTACGCCATCGTGGATCAGCTCATGACGGAGGTCGCCAGTCTGTCCTGCCACCAGTACGGGCACTACGTGGTGCAGTCTTGCATCCTGAAGACCGGCGATTACCGGGGCGAGCTGCTGCGGCGTCTGATCCAGGAGCTAGGTTGGTTCGACCACGTTGGCCTTTTTCTTCTTGAATTTATCCATCTTGACTCATTTGCTCGAACATGGCATGCAGATGAGTTGTAAACGACGACAACTAAAATTTGCTTAAGTCCATAGAAATATGCTTCCAGAATAATTGCAAAGTTCCCTCACAAACTTCCTTTAATCACCCTGCGTACATTATGGTTCCGATATTCATTCCATGTGTCCATATCATATGGCATGCTTCCTTTCATTCCATACTTGTTACCGTCATGAAAAATTAGATGAGGCGCCTGTGTGCTAACGTCATGGCAAATTATGTGTCGATGAAAATTAGATGCGGAGCATGTGTGCTAACTAGATGGAAACTTATGTGTCGATGAAAGACTGAAGCATAAATATTGACAACATTTAAAAAACAAAAGGCAGCTCCATTGCAGACCTTCCATGGAACTAAAATATGAAACATTACACCATTACGGACCCAAAGCACCAAACTTCCGAGCAGCTACAACCAAGTCCAAAGCAAAGGGCAGGTCCATACATTCTACTATTGCAGCAACAACATCCCAAATTATGGTGCACGGCGAGTTTAATCCTTCTCCAAGATACTAGAAACTGAATGAGAAAAAAAAGACAATTCTCATAAGATGCGGCACTACAAGCTGCAGAAAGCAACAAAAACATGCAATGAGATTAATGGCCAAAGGATATGAACTAACCTAAAGAATAGTTATGCCATGCAACATCAAGGAGTTCTGAAGGAAAACAACTCATCAATGGAATTTCTTTTTTGGCAATTCGGCATGTACTCCCTCTGTAAACTAATATAAGAGCGTTTAGATTACTAAAGTAGTGATCTAAACACTCTTATATTAGTTTACGGAGGGAGTACATGATAAAAACAAATTGAGCATCACCTCCCAAAAGGGAACAATGGTAGGATGACAGAAGTTACTAAATAAAACATGTCAGAAGCATATATTTTCATTTCTAACAATGCATCCTCCTGCACTATACTTCAAATTTAAAAAAAAACATATTCGGTTTGAGAACATTGGTAGTTGATTGATCATAAATGACACTAGTGCTTAAATGTCTAGCAAAATTTGAAATCGATTGCCCTAACACTTGATCCAGACTCTAGTTGATCAACTAAAGAATCATTACCATGCAGAAAAATGCAACCGTGCAGATTGTAAGAATACTATAATGCTTGAACCTAATGAAACACCGAGGACACTGATGAGTAGTGAGATCAAGCATTACCTAAATCAAATTAAATTTATCTACGTACCTGAGGGGTTACTCAAACCAGCAGACGACGCCTAGCAGGCACAATGTATTTCGCGCTTCCCTGGCCACACTCTCCCTTGGTCAAACCACCATCCTCTCTCTTTGCCAAACCAGCACGCACTCTTGCACCATCCAATTTTGCCGGAGCAGGGCACTGAAGGAGAATAATTTCAACCACACAAAATACCAACCACACAAGATACCAACCACACAAGATATAAAATTACCTTGTATATATATCTTAACCTAGCCTCCTCCTTCGCCAGCCTAGCCTCCTCATCCTCGATGCATTCAGGTACATCTAGGCCAGGGATAACATCACACCGTAGATCAAAACCGCAACATGGTGAGCGCGGGGCAGTGTGGCCACCTTTGTATTTATCAGTATCAACAGGGTGCTTCAAATCAACATTTCCATAACTCAAGCAACCATAGCATTGGCCTTGGGCAAAAAAAAAAGTGTGTAAAAAGTCAATACATATGGCTGGGCATGAACTACCTTAGATGTTAAAAGCTCAAAGATAACAAATAAGATGAAGGGCAGATAAATGTGAACCCCAAACTGTATAACAGAAATTAATCTAAAGTGGAAGTAATACCGTGATTTATCATTTAATTACCAAATAACCAACTAGGCAAAAAAAACATGTTTAGACTCTCAGTACATATGGTTGCCTATCTAGCTTATACATATTTAAACTTTAGTAAAGCTTGGGACCATGACACAAGGAGCAACCAAACAGGTCAACCAGAAAAAATGTGACCCCAAACTGTATGAATAAACAGAAGTTATCTAAGGTGGAACAAAAACCATTGAGCAGTCATTTCCTTACCAAATAATCAACCAGGAAAAATAACAAACATGTGTAGGAACTAGAATGTCGCTACTTATGGCTGGGCACGAACTATATTAGACATTAAACACTGGATGAGATGAAGGTAAAAATGAAACAAGGGGCAACCAAACACGTCAATCAGATAAATGTGAGGCCAAACTGTATGAACAGAACTTAATACAAGGTGGAAAATATACCACTGTCAGTAGGTTTAACCATGCATAAACAACTGAGTACATATACATTTTCTCCTTTAATTTGTCTGACTTCAGCAGAAAATAGATTGTTGACGCCACTCTGCAAACCATCTTCTCCTTTGGTTTTTGTAGCCAGATTGATATGATAGAACCTAGTCACTTTCTCCCCCTCAACAAATTCTCGGAAGATAACAACATCATCAAGTTCATATGCAAAATCCTGAAAAGGAGGCATGGATTGTGTCAGCAATTAGAACATGAATATAAGAACAAATAAGACAATCCTGGTAAGAGGACCGGGAGTGAGAGCGGGCAAGAGGGAGAGAGAGTAAACCCCCAAAAGATGATGATCTTCATTGTATTTGTCTAGTAACGCTTGAACCAATAAGCTGATATTCCTATGTTCCGCATTGCCTTTAGAAGATTTCTTCCTTGTGCCATCAGGCCAGTGAAGGGCATGTAATATACCAATCTCAGCATCCGAAAGCCCATCTGTGCACCTAGTTCAGGTCAGAGTATTCTATGTGTCAGTACATTGTAATTTCCATTAATTATGATGAAAATCCATAACAAAGTTGAGAAAACGCACATCATTGGAGAGCGCAGCTCGTCAAGATGGCTAGTGATAGCGTTCTCAGCTTCCTGCAAGCTCTGAAATGGCCCGCCCAGACTAGGATACGTTGGAAAGAACCCTCAACATCTATTCTGATGAAAAACTGTATATGCCAACCAGAAGGATTGCGAGCGAAAATAGGCGGAGATGATTGCCTTGACACTGGCAAGATGTCATGAGTTAGCGCCTCTGGCTGTGTGGAGGAAGATGAAGTGTTGGTGTTCTTTGGCTCTAGCAGTGGCGTTTCCAACTGCTCAGGCACATCATAAGAAGGGTACTCGCACCTGAAGCGAAACATGGTTAGAAGGTTAGTAGACAATTTTTTTTTAATCTTCGGCACATCATAATGGGGGTCAGGAATAGACATTTTAACAGATGCTACATGCTCAATGGAACAAGCTCGATGATTTGAAGAATAACTTAATTTATCACGGGAGATGCATGCAGAACACATGAAGTTTAATCGATCAATAACAGAACCCCAAGAGAAAGAAGAAAAGAGAGAATTGTTTTTTCTTCAGTATCTATCTATATACCAGAACCCTCCATCCCATCAGACTTAAATTTGTTTTCTTGATAATTAGATGTGTGAAGAGAGAAATACAGCTACTGTTACCTCCAGTATTCCTAGCATGCATAAATCTGGGAGGCTTGAGCAACCAGCATAGTGCCCATGTTGCTTGAGATACAGTCGAGAGAGGGAGAGGGCGATAAAGTTCATACTGTGGAGGTTGCGGCCGATCGTAGGGCCTCGTCTGGATGTCGGAGCAGGCTATTTCCATGCGTACATCTGCTACGCGTTGAGATATCTCATCGACATCCGTGGAGAGTTGTCCATCCCCGTCAGGGTAGTCGGAGCAAGTGACTTCCATGCGTGCATCTGCTACGCGTCGACGTATCGCATCCAGGTCGGTGAGTGTAAAGGGGCGAGGCTTGCCTGGAGCGTAGGGGATGGGTTCGGGTTGTGGAGGCTGCAGCTGACGGTGGAGGGGAGGGGAAGGGGTTGCAGGGGGTCGGCTGCATCTGATTCTGATGGTGGAGTGGAGTGGAGTGGAGGGGGTTGGAGGTAGTTGGGTCGTGGAGGCCGCATCTGATGCTGGCTGGGGTTGTGGACGCCGCTGCGGGTGGTGGAGGCGACGGGCGGCGTCCTCAGCGGCCGCCTGACGGCGCCGGATGTCGGCGAAGATTTCTTGGACAGGCCGTGGCGGCCGGCCCTCCGATCCGCCGGTGACGAGAGTCCCATCGTCGTCAGTGTAGACATCGATGTATTGGCCATCGGGAAGACGAATCGTGGAATGGCCAGGACGACGAAATATGGAATTTTCGCCGGCGAGGAGTCGTCTGAGCGGCATGGAGAATTGCCGGCGACTTGGGGGAGGCAAAGGGGAAGAAGATGGGCGAGGGGAAAAGGAAGGAGCTTTCCTGGGGAGACGAGGGGAAAATATCTCGACCAGTTCCAGTTGTCTCAAATGGGCCGTCACTCATTGATCGTTGCTTTTTTTTTAGGGTCTCATTGATCGTTGCTAGTGGAACAAGGTCGCGCCACATCAATTCGATCCCGTATCACTAAAAAAAAATCGATCCCCTTGGATTCGAGGCTGGGTCGCGCGCGACGGACTGGACTAAACAGAAAATATGCAATATGCTCCCCTAAAAAAATGCAATATGCTAAAAAAAAGAAAATATGCAAAAAAGATAAATACCGAAAAGAAATTAAAAATAACCTAGCTACTCCCCGCTTCAACGCAGGGCGCTAACAACCGAGTTCGGGCGACCTCTGCTTTTCATGCCGCAAACCCGAAAATTTCGATGGTATGGGCAAATACTGGGCTCAGACCTTCCAACCGCCAGTTGACAAGGATCAAAATCGTTTAAGCGCAATGGTGGTCAGAGCCAGAAAGCGAATACATAAGCAAACTCGGAAAAAATTCGACACATTTGTAATGCTTATCTGCTGGACACTATGAAAACAGAGAAACGCGAGGGTGTTCGGATCGGGCCAGATCAAGAACGAGCGGGATACGGTGGACATGATCTTCGACGACTTGAGGACATGGCCACAGCAGGAGCGTTTGGAGGACAACGTGTATCCGAGTAGTAGAGTAGCGTGAGGAGTGGAGTGGAGGCTTGGTTAGGATCGGATGTGACTCTTAACCAGCGCAATTTAATCTCTTGTACATATTTTCTCTCTTCTATAAAGCTAAGGTACGTTTTTGGCGTATCCTTGAAAAAAAATCGTTTAAGCACCGCGCTGTTGATGCCTTAAACGTGCAGCTTTTTTACGATTAAAAACATGCAGCTACCAGAGTTTAGGTTTAGTTTTTTCTAAAAAACATACGTAGTGTCGAAGAAAATCTTGATCGTCTCGATATAAGGAAATTCATGGGGAAGGGATGATCGGGAGAGACATACTCGGTAGGCGACGACATGTTGGCTTTCACCAGCCGGTCACCAACGCAAAATAATTTAACCTGAGGCTAATAGACGACCGTGCCAAGGTATAACCTCCGTATATAACTTGCAGAATAAGAGCAGTCCATCCATGACTCGGACTTGGACTAGGACTTGGAAACGTTCTGCTACACGTATACAACTAGGAAGCTACTGTACGTGTTTGGAAGAAAAAAGAAGGGGTTATATAGGACGTGTTTACTTGCTCCAACAGAGCCGGGTAGACTTTTGCATGTGTTTGCCTGCATCCCTGAAAATCCTTGATTTGACAGTTTTTCAAAAATCAGGCCCGAGGGATGCAATAAAGCGCACCTGGGTAGCTTAGGCTGTGCGTTACGTGTGATCCTCTAGGGTGGGTGCACCCTGTGGTGAGTTTGCACTGTTTCAGTGTAATCTCCTTTTTAATCTTTTTCATCTTCTAATCTATAAAACGGTGCTCCGATTTAAGATAAAGTCTACATGAAAAATATACACATTGATGTTGTGGTTTCATTCGGATGTTCAATTCTGTGTTCATGTTTGGAGCAATTTTGGATAAAATTTGTCAAATTCGTCGCGCACAGTTGACCATTTGAAATTTCCTTTGACCTATAGCTTCATCTCGCAGTTTCACATGGCTTTCCTATTCCTTTTGGCCTTCTCTCCCACATCCTACTACACTGACGCCATCGTCGGCGCCGTTCCTCTCGCTTTGCGTCCTACTACACTGTTGTCGGCATCATTCCTCTCGGCCTCCTCGCATGTGTCCTACTGCAATGTCGCCGGCGTCGTTCCTTTCGGCCTCCAATCTTGCATCCTACTACACTAACGCCGTGCGCACTACATTTCTCCTCCCCCGTCATCTGCCTCAGCACTCCTCCGCACAGACTTTCTCCGTGGCGACGACACTAGCAACTAGTTCGTCACACTGTCGGCAGGAGCACTCACCCGCGACTCCGTGCTCGTCGTCTCGGACGCGGCATCACAGTCATTGTCCATCGCAGTCGCTAGGCACTCTAGTGTAACTCTATGTGTTAAGTGTAAATGCTAACTCTTAATCATATCCCGTATATGCAACCAAACACCGTGTAGTTGCATGAGTCGAGCCAATGTAGGACACCAAATGTCATGCCAAAACTGCTTCCCTAATGCAGGTAGCCTAGACGCGGGCAACCAAACAATGTGCAGATGGTGGTTTTTTGCTTGTTTTCTCTCAACCAGGCCCAACTGAGACACACATGCAATGCATGCAAAATTGATGATGGTAACCAACACACCCAAAAAGCATGATCAACTACATGGCCCCATCGGCGCTTGTTTTACATCCAATGGATGCCTCACTTTTTCCTTGCCCGATGTCATTTTTCTACCAAATTACTTGTCTTAGATTTGTCTACATATAGATGCATCTAGACATGTTTTAGTATTAGATATATCCGTATCTAAACAAATCTAAGACAACTACTTTGGACACAGGTTGTATCTAGAAATGGGCTAAGGGCATCATGAGCTGATCCCCTAAATAATAGAGGAGTAAATGGCAAAGTAAACCTTAGTGGAGTAAAACACGAATTCTAGCTGATCTCCTAAATTTGGCAGAGTAAAACACGAATTTGGTTGTAACGCCTAAGATGTGGTTCTAATCCCTACAAGACCTTGCAATCTTGTGGAGAAGAGACGCACATTTGGCCACCCCAACATATGATTTAACCCGAGTGTCATATGTCAGTGAAGGTGGACATCACAACACATACAACTACTCAAGAATAGAAGAGATAATACAAAAATACAATACGATACAAATGTCATACATAGCTACATCACTAAACAGAGGTCACATGACCCAACATTACATTACAAGCATCATCCAGAAGGCACAATTTGAGTATGGATAAGAAGCAGATATGCCTAAGATGCAAGAGAAATAAGAAATGTCCCCCTGCTAATCTCAGGTTCCCGATCATCGAAGAAGAAGAACTCCAAATAGGACAACACACCGCTCTCACGTTAGAGCATTGCTTACTTGTACCTGCCCTATTGTTGTGTGGTATCCGTGAGTCATTGTTATTCTTGTAGGGTCGAAGAATATAGGTCTAGAGGGGGTGAATAGACTCTTACCAACCAAAGTGCAGTTTTTAGTTCTCTTAAAATTTAGGCAGAGTTTGGCACTAGTTAAGATATCACCAAGACTTCCTACACATGCATATCTAGACAGAGGGCAACGGAAATAGTAAAGCATGCAACTGTGCGAAAAGTAAAGGATAGAGATGGAAGATCAAACACAATGAAGACGCGGTGATTTTTGGCATGGTTTCGATAGGTGGTGCTATCGTACATCCACGTTGCTGGAGACTTCAACCCACGGAGGGTAACGGTTGCGCGAGTCCACGGAGGGCTCCACCCACCAAGGGTCCATGAAGAAGCAACATTGTCTATTCCACCATGGCTTACGCCCATGAAGGACTAGCCTCACTCGGGTAGATCTTCATGAAGTAGGCGATCTCCTTGCCCTTACAAACTCCTTGGTTCAACTCCACAATCTCTTGGAGGCTCCCAAGTGACACCTAACCAATCCAGGAGACACCACTCTTCAAAAGGTAATAGACGGTGTTGTTGATGATGAACTCCTTGCTCTTGTGCTTCAAATGATAGTCTCCCCAACACTCAAATACTCTCTCATAGATTTGGCTTTGGTAGAAGAGGGGATTGAATGGAAAACAACTTGAGAAATGCTAGAAATCAAGGTCCAAATGGTTGGATTGGAATCTCTTGATCTCATGAGTAGGTGGTTCTCTCTCAGAAAATCAGTAGTGGAAGTTGTGGTTCGTTCTGATGGCTCTCTTAGAGAGTAGGTGGTGGTGGAGGGGTATAAATAGGCAGCACCAAAAATCCAACCATTACAAGCCTTTGACCCAACTCACTGACACCGATATGAAAATCTCGGTGAGACCGGCTAGTGTAAAAGACTTGACTGTCAGGCTTTTCGGTGAGTCCGAACAGAATGACTCGGTGCGACTGAAGTGCAATGGCTAGGGCAAGACCTCGTTCCGGAAATTCTGATAGGGTCATCTCGGTGGGTCTATATGGGAACTTTTTGGTGGGACCCGAATGGACTTCTAGGGTTTTGGATAGGACTAGGAGTGATGTGGAGAAGTAGTTGAGGATTTTGGAGTAGTACCACTAAGCACTTGAGCAATTGAGTCATGATCAAAACCTGATCCCTTTTGGCTTTCCTATGGACTCAATGTGATCTTGGATCACTTAACCAAAAATGTAGAGTCTTGGAGCTTTGCCAATATTTGTCCTTAGCATTTTGAAGGGGTCACATCCTCATGTCCTCGCCATGCCACTTTTGAACTTATTTGAAACATACTAGATAAAAGTGTTAGTCCAACAACATGTATGTTGACATTAATTACCAAAACCACCAAGGGAGCAAATGTGCTTTCAATCTCCCCTTTTTGGTAATTGATGACAACATACATCACTACAAAAAAAGACACATCCGTGACATTATGGCCCGAACGAAAACTTTTTCTAACATGGTTATGACACTTTATGATGATAATTGTGACAAACACATGTATCATCATAGATGTGGTGGGATCCTACTTCTATGACCAAAAATAATGACAGAAATTGGGCTTTTCGTCTTGGGCGGGTCGGAGACGCGCCCGCGTGACATTCTTTCAGTCGTTCAGGATGTAAAAAATTGTGGTAGAAGTGAGTGCGAGGAAAATTTCGGGGAGTTCCCGGTTACGGTGGGTGGTCGGGGTCAAGCGATGCAGTGTGGTTTGCGCGTTTCTCTCGTACGCGCGTGTGTGCGAGGTGCTCACTAACTGAACCCGAGCAATCACACTGATGCGTACGGAAATCGATCGATCGATCCCTTCGTTGCTAACTAAACCCGATCGATTCCTTCGCTGCTAACTGAATCCGAGTGATTCCTTCGCTGTTAATTGAACCCGATCGATCCCTTCACTGCTTACTGAAGCCGATTGAGCCCTCGGGCGAGACGTAGCTAGCCGGTTGGGTTTCCTCTAGATGAACAGTGCCAGTTGCTGTCGCGCGCATGATACGTAGAACGTGTCCAGACGTGGTGAGTTGACCTAGTCGGTTGGTTGTGGATGAACAGTTCCCGGTGGGGGTTGGATAAACAGGACCCCGGTCGTGTAGGCAGTTGTCGCTGGATGAACAGGACCCCGAGGAGGCTGCCACACACCTCAGCCGGTTGGGGTTGGATGAACAGGACCCCGTGGAGGTTGGATGAACAGTAGCCAATGAAGGCTGGATGAACAGTAGCCCGTGGATGAACAGTAGATGGTGGAGACTAGAGGAAATCGCGATGGATGAAGAGTAGCTGGTGAAGGCTGGAGGAAGTCGACGATGGATGAACAGTAGCCCGTGGAGTCCTGGTTTGCGGTACATGACCCTGTTTCGGCCATAGGCACTTGAAGAGAAGTCCATTTCCTTCGTTTTACGGTACGCTAGACCCATCTCGATCAACAGGACCCCGTTTCGATCGTAGGTGGTTGAACAGAAGTCCGTTTCCTCCTTTTTGCGGTACGTCAGACCCATCCGAATGAACAGGACCTCGTTTCAACTGTAAGCGGTCAAACAAAACTCCGTTTCCACTGTTTTGCAGTACGCGAAGCCCCGAGTCAATGAACATGACCCTGTTTTGGTTGTTTCGTCCAAGCCAGCTGGCTCCCGATGAACAGGACCCATTCCGACCCAGTTGGTTGCCTCCCAATCAACACAACGTTGTTTCCTTCGTTCCGACCCAGCCGATGGGCTGCACATGAACAGGATGTCGTTGATGTACGCGTTCGAGATCCCGCTCGTATGTACGTACGTGGCCGTATTTACTTTATTGCAGCGTGGTTGTACGTACGTATACACGATTTAGACAAGATTGCGTGAACTGCTACGTCGAGGGCTCTACTACGAGACGCATTGCAACTTACTTGGCCACGGTTCATCCTTGTAGAGAGACCGATCAACTAGTATGTACATACACGTTCGCGACCAGACAGACAACCCTATGTACGGTTCGACCGGGTGGGTCCCAGCTGTCTGGGAGGATAAGGAGGCACTTTCTTGCGTGCGAAGATATAGCTGGTGGGTCCCAGCTATCAGCGGGAGGAATCATTTTTTGGCCAAATAAGGACGCACTTCCTTGCGTGCAAAGATGTAACTGGCGGGTCCCAGCTGCCAGCCTCTCCACGTACAGTCCTCTACCGATGGTTGTCGTTCATTGACCGCGTTGATGACACCGTACTGAGAGCACCAAGGCGGTGGACGATGACGAGGCCTAGGAAGGGAACGACCAGGGGTCGGGGAAGATGCGGTAGTAGTTGCCCACATGGAGGGGAGTACAAGGGTTTACTGGTTCCGTTGCAATGTGAGGCTGCCGTCGCCGGAGAATAACAGGAGGTATGGGTGAGTAGAGGGATAGCATGGCTAGCGGTGGAAGTAGGGTGGGATGGTGAGGCCTGCGTGGCAGCATAGCCGGCCATGGGAGGCAGGAGCAGGTGGTCCCGCCAGCGTTGGTTTGAGTGGCTGGAGCAAGAAGATCAGAGATTGAAGAAGCAGTGCGGTCATTTGTTGACTAAGTTGACAAAGCCCCGCGTACATGTCAACCTAATAGGCCCACAAGTCGGCCTCCGAATCTGGTGTATCCTAGCTAGTAGGGGGAGGAATCATTTTCTTGCGCGTAATAAGGAGGCACTTTCTTCCGTGCGAAGATGTAGCTGGTGGATCCCAGCTGTCATGGGGAGCAAACCTTTTTCCGTGTATTAAGAAGGAACTTCCTTGCGTGCAAAGATTGTAGTTGGTGGGTTCAACCTGTTAAGGGGAGGAATCGTTTATCTTCATGTAATAAGGAGGCACTAGCTTGCGTGCAAAGATGTAGCTGGTGGTTCCCAGCTGTCAGCCTCTCCATGTACTCCACATTGACTCTTGTTGTTTACAACACATTGTCGACCGCACCACGGCGGTGGACGATGGCGAGGCCTACGATGGGAACGATCTGGAGTCGTGGAAGAAGGGGCACTGGAGTCCCTGGCGGAGGGGAGCACGAGGGTTGACTGGTTCGGCTACGGGGTGAGGCTGCCGTCGCCGGAGAATAACAAAAGGTGTGGGTGAGTTGAGGTATGACCTGGCCACCATTGGGAGTAGGGTGGGGCGGCGAGGCCTGCGTGGCAGCACAGTCGACCACGGGAGGCAGATGTAAGCACTCCCGCCGGCAATGGTTTCGGCGGCTAGAGCAAGAGCAACTAGATCAGAGATTGAAGAAGCAGGATGACCGTTCGATGTCAATCCAACGACTATGGTTGTCAGAATAATTCGTTGACTTTTGTTTTGACCATTAAATCGTTTTGTTGACTAAATGAACGATACCTTGCGTAGGCTTCGTCCTAGTGGGCTAACAAAGTCAGCTTCGAAAGCTATGGCGGACATGCAACCCATTTATTTAGGTTTTATAGCCCATTTCATCGTTTTCCAATACATCTATTTCCTAGGCTTTGACTCAAAAAATAATCTATTTCCTAGTGCGCATTTGATTATTTATTCGAATACACCTATTTACCTCGCTGGGTGAAAAGAAATATTGCGGACATGCATCCCATTTATTGTTTCTCATAATTTACAACCCATTTGATTTTAGTAGAAATGGACCCATTGAAGGTGTCATGGACTAGCACTACAAAAAAATACACTTCCGTGATGATACGTATTTGTCACAGTAGGTCGCGTTTTTTGTCATGCATGTACATCCATGACAAATTTATGACAGAATCAAGATAGTCATACCTGTGCTGTCATAGAAGTGTTCCATGACATTACCAAAATTATCATCACGGAAGTGTCCACTTCCATGACAATAAATCACGCGTCACAGAAGTGCTTTCATCAAGGGTGACCGACACGTGGCATCCACCGTAACGGAACGCCGTTAAGCTATCGGGTCGGGTTTTGGATTCGATAACCCGTTAACAGCCCCGAGCAATGGGGATTTTCCACGTGTAAAATCATCATTGGCTGGAGGAAACACGTGTCGGCTCATCCTTGGGACAGATGTCATCCACTCATTGGACAGAAGGCGCCTATGATACGTCGACACGTGGCACGGCCCAACAGAGGCCCATTCCTGTGAAAAGGCCGGCCCGTTTGACTTGGTCAAAAGGTGGCGGGCCGGCCCATGGAAAGCCTGTTAACGGCCTGTTCGCATATAGCCCATTTACAGCCCGCTAACCCAAGGCCCGTTACGCCCTATCCGAATTAGGCCCAGTAGCGTCATCTGGGCCATCCAATATGATTCCAGCCCGTTTTCACTTCTGGCCCATGACATCTTTCGGCCCATATGAGGCCCTATGTAACTCTTGGCCTATTAACGGCCCGTGGTGAAACTGGCCCGTAATGAACAGTGTATCACTTTACACCCATTAACGGCCCATGGTGAAACTGGCCCGTAATGAACAGTGTATCACTTTATACCCATTAACGGCCCGTTATTCCGTTGGGCCGTTTCCAGCCCATGTTATCTTTCGGCCTTCTCAGAGCCCATTTATTCTTGGGCTCATTTCCAGCATTCGTTTACTTACGGCTCGTTACTGTCATTTTCTGCTTGTGGGCCAAATTCATCCCGTGGTTACAGTCGGCTCGTTTGTGGTCCGTTAATACGTTGGGCCGTTTTCATAGCGTCATCAAATACGGCCTATTAACGATGGCCCGTTATGGTCGGCCCATGAACGGACGATTCCAACTCTAGCCCGTTTACGGCCATAATGCGGCCTATTATTGGCCCATGTTTGGCCAATCGATCATACGGCCCGTATAAGGCCCATTGATGATACGGCCCGTGGAAGGCCCATTGTTTCTACGGCCCCTAGAAGGCCTACTGTTTCTACGACCCGTAGAAGGCCCACTGTTTCTACGGCCCGTAGGAGGCCCAGTGTCACTACAGTAAATATTAGCCCATGGTTATTGTGGCCTAGTTTTAAAAAATAGGTTATTGCAGCCACTAGCAAACCGCGGAAAAAGAACTGCACTGACTACAAGCAAATAAATAAACAAGACAACAAGGAAATAAATAAGCAAGCAACTTATGCTAGGCTATCACGGCTATTACACATATTACATCCACTGGGCATCAAAGTTCGCCACCAGTGCAAATATAGGGAACAAAGCAGCATATAAATGCCGCAGCAAAACAAGTCCAGAACTGAAACCACTTCAGAAGAGTTCAAGAAACAATATCCTGGGTACCCATAATGCTGGCAAGATGCTTAGCAAGCTTATTAACTTTCTCTTGTTTGGCGCTTAAATCCTCCAGCGCTTGCTGTTGCACAAGAAAGTACGCATCTGAATTCTGCAGGGACTTCCTCAGTCCTTCGGCTTCTTGCCGCAGCACAGCTGACTGATGCCTTTCAGCTTGTAGCTGAGACTGAAGAAGCCGAAGTGATTCAGGCAGCGAGTTCGAAGAGCTTGTGCCAGCGGTACTGGCCAGTAACTCGAACACTACATCAACGCAGGACTGTGGGGTTTTCTCACTGTCTACAAGATCGTTTTTATCACCTTTCTTGGAGACCAACAGGGTTGTCTCACTATCTTGAACCTTATCTGCATTACTTTCTCTACCATTGCATAGTGGGGTGCTCTTCTCCAATATTCTGTTTGCATACTACAAGAGAAACAAGCAGACACATCACAGGTTTAGCTTGTAGTATACGAAACTCATTTTAGTAAACCGGTTCAGTAGTAAGGTGGACAGGATAACAACATGAAACAAACATATATCTATGTACTATGGTCACTGTATTGTCCATATCATTCTAGTTTATGTTCCCTAATCAAGATAGAGACACAGTTCAACTCATATATTTTAAGACACAACAGCATAGACAGAATATAAGTGTGAGAAACTACATAGCATTAGCAGCACTTGTAATGTGCATCACATGAGAACATAACTGTTTATACAACTTAAACTGAAATCAACATAGAGCAACAAGTTAGAACAGCAATCCAGTTAAAGAAATAGGTTTAAAACATACCTGTTGCGCCATTGGAGTTTCAATTGGATCCTTCAAATTCGAAAGTAGTTGGTATGAGTAAATACAGTGATGCAACAGCAAAGGAGTATGGACCATAGCTACGGAATCTGACATGAGAATAGTTGCTCTTCTGCTTTAAACGTGGAGTTTGGGTTAGCTGTGGTGGTCTTCGTGCTTTGGGCACTGCAGTAGCTTTACAAACTGCTCGTGTGGGGGTACTCTGTGGTGGACATGGTGCTTTGTCAACTATAAGTGGGTTACTATCCGCTGGGGTTGCGGTTAGATGGGTTGTAGCTGGTTCTCTGCCCAACGGTGTAAGTGTGCAATCTGGAAGAGTCTCGATTATGTGTGGTGGGGCTAGTTTGTGGGCCAGTACAACCATGGTTCTATCTGCATCGACGGGTAGCACTGTCTTTTGTGAAGAACGGGTTTTTGCTCCCTTAGATACTGCCATCACCCCCTCCAATTCAAATGGCTGATAAACAAGAAAAGAAATTGAACGTACAGACATTGTATGATAGACAGATGTGGTAATTCACATATATGTTGTCTAACCAAACAGGACAGCATGACACAATTTCACATATATGATGCCTAACTAAACAGGATAGCATGACACAGTTTCAGATATATGATGGATAACTTAACAGGATATAATGGCATAATTCAACATATGATGAGTACCTAAATAGGATGACATGACAAAACTATATGATGTCTTTCTAAAATAGGTTGGGATGAAATAATTCACATACATGTTGTCTAAGTATACAAGATGGCATGATATAATTGACATAATTGATTCATATACTAAGCAGCTGGCACTCGCATGTATGATCTCTAAACTAAGCAGATAGAATTCAATATTGTGCATATGATGTCTAAACTAAGCAATGCAAGACACCATATGCATCATATGAGAAATATAAACATTGCAACTTAGAGCATACACCTCAGGTGGGATATAGGACTGGTCATCTGTCTCTGAATCCTCCTCTGAGGAGCTCCCTGTAACCATCGAGATATATGCTTCAACAGGTACCATTGCCTGCTCTGAAGACCTTGTTTTCACTCCAGATTTTTCCATAACCGGCTCAAATGGCTGATACACATGAAGAGTAGTTCAATATACACAGATTGTCGACAAATGGAATACGTAATGAAAAAAAAGATGGCATGAGATAATTCACATATATGATGCCTGGCTCCATGGCAGTGCATAATTCACATATATGATAACTGGCTGAAAAACATGGCATTGCATAATTCACATATCTGATATAGAAAGCAAACAGGAGGCATTCACACAAAGCATGTCTAATCTAAGCAGATGGCATGGCAATGCAAGACACCATATGCATGATATGAGCAATATAACCCAGCCAAGTTAGAGCATGCACCTCGGGGGGGGGGGATACGACTGGTCATCTCTCTCTGAATCCTCCTCTGAGGAGCTATTTGTAACCAGCAAGAAATCTGCATCGACAGGTAGCACTGACTGCTCAGAAGACCTTGTTTTCACTCCAGATTTTCCCATGACCGACTCAAATGGCTGATGCACAGGAAGAGTAGATGAATGTATAAACATTGTTGACAAATGGAATACATTATGGAAAAAAAATATGGCACAATACAATTCACATATACGATGACTGGCTAAACAGGATGGCATTGCATGATTCACGTATATGATGCCTGGCTAAAGAAGATGGCATTGCATAATTCCCATATACTCCTTCCGTTCCTAAATATTTGTCTTTTTAGAGATTTCAAATGGACTACCACATACGGATGTATATAGACATATTTTAGAGTGTAGATTCACTCATTTTGTTCCGTATGTAGTCACTTGTTGAAATCTCTAAAAAGACAAATATTTAGGAATGGTGGGAGTATGATATAGAAACCAAACAAGTGGCATTCACACAAAGCAAATCTAAACTAAGCTGATGACATATAAGATGTATAATGTAAGCAATGCAAGGCGCCATATGCATGATATGACCAACATCAGCATGCCAGGTTAGAGCAAACACCTCAGGTGGTAAACAGGCGTGGTCGGCTCCTTCTGAATCTCCATCTGAATAGTTATCTTCCTCTGGAATACAATCTGGAAATGCAGGAGGGGGGGGGGGCACTTCGCCCACCATGGAGCGGCGTTTGCATGACATTATATTCGCACACAACGGTCTTCTCTTTTTCTCTACATGTTCAGTATGATTGTGTACAATATCTGACATGCATAATAAAAAAATAGTTAGATTTTGTAAGGCCTAAGGGGTGCATGCAAAAATCAAGACTGATGGTAGCAAACGAGTGGATGGATCCAAAACTAATGATAGCAGGTAGATTATAGCTTCAGTTTAAAAAGATAGACAATGGATCATCTATTGTTTGTTGCCCACCCAACATGAACCACATAGAAGACCCCAGATGAACCAAATAGTAGATAGATACTATTCGTTGCTGGCTCGATATGAGACCCATGGGCAATTCAAAACTCAAGATTGAACGATAAAGTAGCAGGTAATAATAACCGATGTATAACGTAAGCAAACACGAAAGACTGCGACCCCTCTTCCGGAACTGTGTAGTCCTCAGGTTCATCTTCTCAGTCGATGATGGTAATGCAGTTGGCGTGGCTGCCGGCAATGGGGAAGATGATCTGAGGCGGTGAAAGGAAGTCTGCAGGGGGGATCTCTGCTGCAGTGAACGCTTCTGTCGATGGTGCACCTCAGGTGGGGTGGATGACGGCACGACAGGAGCAGGACATAACACACAGAGTTTTCTTTGACGCCTATCTGAAAATGAAGTAAATCTGTAAGGGCTCCTTAGGATTGGAGGATTCTATAAACGCAGGGACAGGAAAAACACAGGAATAGGATAGGAATGCACGTGCAAAACAGAGCATTTGGAAACATAGGATTTCAGTCAACCTGGGTGTTTGGCTCACATGAATTGGAAGAACAGAGGAATGGAGAAACAAAGTGATGCGACGAGTGTACAACCTCTTTGGCATAGCCTTGTGGACCTCAGCATCATTGGGTTGGACGTGGAGGATGGTGATGATGCTGGTGTGACTGTCGGAGGCAGGGAAGAAGATCCGAGGCCTCTGGAAATGGCGCCGAGGGTATTGCTCCACTGTGATGGACGGTTTCGTCGTTGGAGCAGCTCCGCTAAGGTGTACGGCGACGAGGCTGAAGCATGACAAGACAAACAACGTTAATCTGAAGTGGGACCCTAATATCATCTGCAATAGATGATGTAAAATACATCACCAAAAAGTGCTAGATGTAAAACGCATCAGCCGCGCCACGGCCGCTCCGACAGATGCTGTAAGTACCGTTCACTCTGAACTTAACTGAAGAAAATGAACTTCACAGTCAAAACTGAATTTTACTGTCGAAACCGATTGAACTACTAATAGAGCATTGCAATAGATGTTTAGGGCGTTCGAGCACTAGTAGCAGAGAAGCAGTGATCTAAATCAGCAGACGCTCGAGCAGGGAACGCACTAGCAGAGAGCAAGTCATGCAGTAGCACCGCAACCGAGTGCTAAAGCAGCAACTCCTGTAGCTGCCGGAGGTCGTGCAGCAGCAGCAGCAGCGCAAGCGAGAGCAAGAGCAGAGCAGCAGCACGAACGAAAGCAGGAGCAGTGCAGCAGCGCGACCGACAGCAAGAACAGAGCCGCAGCGCGAGCGAGAGCCGGAGCAGCTGCAGCTAGTGTCGTTGTGGAAGTCGCCGCCGAGGAAGCAATGACATGGGGGAGAGACGCCATGGATGATGTGGCCGGCGACGGCGCCGTCGATGGAGACACGCCATGTCTGCTCGGTATCGAGCACCGGCAGCCCCATGAGATCGAATAAAAGATAAAATGCAGCGGTGAGTGCAGAACCTCCTTGGTGGCGCCGAGTTGGCCTCGGCTTCATCGGAGGAATTGGTGAGGGTGCTGCGGTTCCGGTGGGGCAGGTCAAGACGGCGCTGTGGGGATTGAGGTGGCGTGATAGACGAGGCAAACGTCGGGGCAGCTCCTTGGAGGTGGAGGACGGGGCGGCTGATCCGGCGGGATGACGAGATCGACAACGGATCCTCATCCGGTGCGGTGGATGAGGGACAGCGAGCTGTTGCGGTGGACGACGTAGTTGGGGAAGAGTCTCCGGCTGGGCGGCGGTCGGGAGGCCGACGGAGGAGCGTGGGGTTTCGCGGGTTTTGGCGGCCTCGGTGTACGAATGGGGGGGTGAAGGGGGAGGGGGGAGCCAAGCTTAGGGACGCGCTTGTCCGAAATGTAGGGTAAGCTACCAGCGTACCCCCACCGGTTTTGACACCGCGACATGGAGCTTCATTTCCGGCTGAGGGGTAGAAGGGGGATTTCGCATGTCTGGGCTGCGGGAGCGATTTCGGATGAGGAGGGAGTTCTCGCACGCGTCCAAATTTTGGGATAACAAGGCGCGGCGTGGGTTGAAGAAGCGGGAGTTTCAAAGCAGGTGAGACAAAAGATACTCGAGCTTGAAAATTTCGGGATAACAAGGTGCGGATTCCTTGTTCAGCAGAACAAACTTAATGTGTAAAAAAACAATTCATACAAGACACAAGAGAGTCATGTCCCCTTTTACTATATTGCTATAGATGCCATTGAGAAAACTACAAGAAAAATGTAAAAAAAATCGGGAGAACACACTACAGGAAACAGCTACTTTGCCGTCCGCCACGGCGGACGGCAAAGGCTCGAAAGGCGGACGGCAAAGACCTTTGCCGTCAGCCGCGGACGGCAAAAGGCTCCGGCAAAGAAGGCTACGGTAAACAGCTGCTTTGCCGTCTGCTTCCTGGCGGCGGACGGCACAGGCTCTTTGCCGTCTGCGGCGGACGGCAAAGAGGGCGGACGTCAATAATTGCGCTGTCAGTCCGTTAAGTGGCTAACGGCAGATCTTTGCCGTCCGCCGCTGACGGCAAAATTTCTATGGTCTTTGCCGTCTGCCGTATGATGTCATCTACACGTCACTAGATGGCAGGTTCTTTGCCGTCTGCCACAGATGGCAAAGTGCAGGTTCTTTGCCGTCTGCCACAGATGGCAAAGTCTTTGCCGTCTGCCACTGTAGGCAAACTGACCAAATGGGCCAGCTCCCAGGAAGCACAGTTGGCTGCCACGTGGCTTCTTTGCCGTCCGCGGCAGACGGCAAAGAGCTCTTTGCCGTCGGTGGCAGACGGCAAAGAGCCTGCATATTGGCTGTTTTTTCTGTTTTTTATTAAATCCCACAATTTGCACAGAAAATATATATGACATATATAGATATATTTCCATATCACATATCCAGCACATAAGTTTCATATCACATATCACATATCACATCAGTTTCATCCATACACATTGTTCCATCAATATATATATTACAATGCAAAGTTTCATCAAGATAGCAAGTTCCATCATAGCAAGCTAGATACAATGCAAAGTTTCATCAAAGGAAAAGCAAGCACTCCATCATAGCAAGCTAGCTTCCATGAAGTGAATGAAATCTGCAAAATGGTAAATAAGAAAGTTAGAAATAGGTGACTAGAACAAGAAGAAGACTAGAACAAGAAGTATAAACTGGATCATTTATAAGCTAACCTAGGAGCTACTTAGGTAAATTGGGTCATTTTAGAGCTAACTTGGATAAACTGGATCATTTATAAGCTAACCTAGGTAAGATGGGTCATTTTGGAGCTAACCTAGGTGAAATGGGTCATTTTGGAGCTAACCTAGGTGAAATGGGTCATTTTAAAGCTAATGTAGGTAAAATGGATCATTTAGGAGCTAATCTATGTAAAATGGGTCATTTTAGAGCTAATTTAGTTGAAATGGATCTTTTTGAGCTAACTTAGGTGAAATGGATCATTTAAGAGCTAATTTAGGTGAAATGGATCGTTTTTAGCTCACTTAGGTCAAATGGATCGTTTATGAGCTAAATTAGTTGAAATGGATCGTTTATGAGATAACCTAGGTAAGATGGGTCATTTTGGAGTTAACGTAGGTGAAATGGGCCATTTTAAAGCTAACGTAGGTAAAATGGATCATGTAGGAGCTAATCTAGGTAAAATGGGTCATTTTTGAGCTAACTTGGATGAACTGCATCATTTATAAGCTAACCTAGGTAAAATGGGTCATTTTGGAGGAAAATAAGCTAACTCTAGGTCATTATGGTAAGCATATTGGAGGAAATAAAGCTAAGTCTAGGTCTTTATGCATTTGTTAAGCAAAACACTAGAGAAACTTACCGTGATCAGGGAGGTGTAGGAGCGGGGTGGCTAGTGCCGCTACCTGGAGAAGGATCGTGCGATGCGTTTCTGGAGTTAAGCTGCACCAAAGATCATTTCCAATGTCTCGTTAGCATTACGACACTCAAATGTTAAGACTACCAAGTAATGTCCATTCAAACTAAACTCACCGTGCTCCCAGGAGCAATCACTGGCATCGGCGGAGCGGGCTGACCGGACTTCTCGCACACAGACTGCACATTTGGTTTTCAGAACAGAGTCATACTAGTTAGTAATGAGACTCAAATGTTAAGACTAGCAAGTAATCTGCAGAAGAAACTTACCACAAGGAGCTCGTACATGGCCCTTGCCTGCATGTCATTCCGTGCCCTCTCCTCCTCCATCATCTTTCTTGTCCTCTCCTCCATCTCCCGCTGCCTCTCCGCCGCCTCCGCCAGAAGTTTCTCCGTTCTATCTCTCTCAGTCTGTATAGCAGCCTGCAACACCACTCACATGACCATTTGTAAACATTGATGGAAGCGCACACAATGTAATGGAGAAAGATAACTGAGTACGTATCACTAACCTTGATGGCGAGTTGCACTGGCCGTTCACGAGGCCTTATCTCAGGAGCGGAGCTCGACTGGCACGCCTTGATCTCCGGGAGAGTGCTAGGACAACGGATAAGTCCATCTCCAATGGCTATGGAGCCATGGGACCTCCCGCCACCAGATATCATCACCAACTCTGGATCAATGGGACCCTGGCTCGGGTTAAAGTCCTCCCCTTTCCTCGCCTTCCCCTCATCTCTATATCTCACGAGCTTGTTGTGGGAGGAGATGTTGGTGAAGTTGTTTGCATCATCGAGGTCAGACTGAGAGAAAGCCTTGACTTTCTTGAAAGAGCCAGTGTGGGCCATGGCATACAGGTCGTACACCTCTGGCACCTTATCCGCCTTATTGTGGCGTGCCTGAAAGAGAGAAACAATGAAAATTAGTAATTAAAGGGCTCAAGCTAGCATGATGAATGAATTGCATGAATCATGAAGCAAACCACATACCCAGTTGCGCCCGAACTGATATAAGTTGGAGCTGCCTTGATGGTGTGGCACACCTTCCATTTGGGCACGTTTGTCCTTGGCCTGGTTGTGGAGGGCTAGCCATTCTTGTGAGCACCACTCATCGACCAACACCTCCCAACAATCCATCCGATCCGCACACCATCTCGGAGGCGCCTAAGTTAGCAAATAGAAACTTGAGCGCTACGGCTAAGAATTACTAAATGAAGGAACTTAAGTAGAAGGCCTTAAGAATTTTGACAACTCTACCTCTGATGAAGTTCTTCTTGTCTTTCCTGAACTTATGGCGAGGATTCAGGAACTGTCTATGCATGTCGAAGCAAGAAAACTTGCGACCGGCCTGAAGCCAACGAAACTCAAGAGCTCCCTTGCATGTGGGGCACGGGAACCTTCCATGCACACACCAGCCAACGAATAGCGCATACGCCGGCAAGTCATGCGTCGAGTACATGTACCAGACACGCATTATGAAGTTCCGTTTGCTATAAGCATCGTATGTCTTGAACCCATTATCCCAGGCTTCTTGCAATTCGTCCTTAAGCGGTTGCATGTACACATTCATATTTTTCCCCGGATAGTTGGGCCCTGGAATTATCAACGTCAGGAAAATGTTCTTTCTTTGCATAATCTGTCCGGGGGGGAGATTGAGTGGAAAGACAAATACGGGCCAACAACTGTATTGGGCTGCCGTCATACCAAACACACTGAACCCATCCGTGCTGATGCCGACTCGAGGATGCCTCGGATCTGCCGCTTTGTCACCATGTAATTCATCAAACTTTTTCCACGCAACACCATCCGATGTGTGTACAATCATCAGATTCCCATCTGCATCTAGTTCGGTTCTTTTGCCCGTTTTGTGCCATGTCATCTGTCTGGCCGTCTCTTCGACCATGAAAAGACGTTGAAGTCTTGGTACGATTGGCATATTTCGAAGAACACTAACGGGGATTTTGGTCTGTGTCTTCTCACCCATACCGTTGTCTACCACAACATACCTGGAAGACTTGCAAATGGGACAATAGTTCAAGTCCGCATAGTCAAGCCTAAACAAGACACATCCTTTCTCACAGGCATGTATCTTATCATAGGGCATCTTCAGTGCACGGAGGATTTTGTCCGACTGGTACAGGTTTGCAGGCATTACATGGCCTTTGGGTAGAAAGCGTCCAAATACTGTCATCATTGCATCGTAGCATTCTCTGCCCAAGTTGAACTGAGCCTTCAGAGCCATTACTTGTGAGATGGCATCCAACTGACAAAGCTTAGTGTGCTCATGGAGCGGACGTTTTGAAGACTCCAACATTTCATTGAAGGCCTTTGCAGATTCCTCCATCTCCTCGTCCGAATCCCGAGCATCATCAAAGTCTTGCACCATGTTTTCCATCCCGGTACCATGCTCGTCGGTGCGACGACGATCCACCTCAGCTCGGTCACGTTGGGCAGACTCACCATGAAATGTCCACACCGTATAATCGGGCGTAAAACCACTCTTCTGCAGGTGTTTGCCCATTTCAGCCTCTGTCCTCTTTTCCCAATTGCCGCACCATAAACAGGGGCACCAGGTTTTCCTCTGGCCATTTGCAAATGCGGCTCGCACAAACCCCTTGGTTTTTGTGAACCATTCAGTGCTCCATTTGTTCTGACCAGTGTGACCGGTGTACATCCACGCACGATCACTCATCTTGACTTTCAGAGCTACTAGACACACAACAAATATATATATATATATATAATTCACCATGTATGTATTCATCAGTTGATCTACTTTGTCAATTGTATTACGTCCATGCAACCTACACTCTAATAGGTAATGATAGGTCCTAATCCCACCCGAGTATGTTTAGTTGGGTTCATTTTCCCATGCTATGCCCCGGATCCTACGCAAAATTTCGGCAGCACCTCCCCGCTGTTCTCCTGATACACGTCTCTGCAATAAACAGAGAGGATGTGTACCCGGAGAACAACAGGGGAGGCACTGACGAAATTTATGCGTCGGATCCGGAGCAAAGCATATGGGAAAACGAACCCAATCTAAACATACTCGGGCTGTCCATGGATAGCGTTGGACAATTCGAAAGAATCAAGGTTATAAATATGCAAATGCATGCATATTTATAACTATGATGCTTTTGAACGGGAGACACATATTGGTTACGCATACTGATGATTCAAGACACATATATATCTAGCTATCAAGTTTCATCGGAATAGATCAAATAATTAATGGGGGAGGAGGACATGTCATTTGTGCTCACCCACGAACGAAGGGGCAGAGCTCGTCAAACGCACGGCGAGGTCGTCGAACACCAAACCTCGCAGCGATGAAACAACTGCACATTTAAAACTACCCGATCAACACAATTATATATGATGTTTTTCATAACAAAATCGAAAGATATATGACCTAACTAATAATTCACAAATATATGACCCCGTCGGCTTTTGGAAGGCCAAAGAACACCTTTTCGGGAGGTGTCGGGGGTCGGGGTGTCGTGTCGGTCTCGGGGTGCCGTGTCGGGGTCGGGGTCTCGGGGTCGGGGTGCTGGGTCGGGGTCGGGGTGCCGTGTCGGTGTCGGGGTCGGGGTGTCGGGTCAGGCTCGGGGTCGGGGTGTCGGGGTCGGGGTCGGGGTCGGGGTCTCGGGGTCGGGGTGTCGGGGGTGTCCTGTCGGGGGTCGGGGTGTCGTGTCGGTGTCGGGGTGCCGTGTCGGTGTCGGGGTGCCGTGTCGGGGTCGGGGTGCTGTTTCGGGGTCGGGGGGTCGGGGTGTCGTGTCGGGGTCAGGGGGTTAGGGGGTCGGGGGGTCGGGGTCAGGGGGTTAGGGGGTCGGGGGGTCGGGGTGTGGTGTCGGGGTCAGGGGGTTAGGGGGTCGGGTGTCGGGGTGGAGTCGGGGTCGGGTGTCGGGGTGTGGTGTCGGGGTTGGGGGGTCAGGGGGTCTTCTCATTCTTCTACTACTTCTACTTCTTCTCATTCTTCTACTTCTTCTCATCCCCCGTCTTCTTCTTCTTCTTCTTCTTCTTCTTCTTCTTCTTTCTCCTCCTCCTCCTCCTCCTCCTCCTCCTCTTCTTCTTCTTCTTCTTCTTCCCCCTTCTACTTAACCTTAACCTAAACTAAAAACCTAAACTAATTAAAACTAAACTATTTAAACTAATTAAACCTAAACTAATTAAACTAAATAACCTAAACTAATTAATTCTAAACTGAAAAAACTTAAAAAACCTTATCTAAACAGAAAAGAAAAACAAAAAAAACAGAAAAAAATGGGAGGGGCTCACTGTGGGGGGCGGCGACGGGTCGGGGAGGGGCCGGCGACGGGGGCCCGGGGCGGGGCGGTGGAGGAGGCGGGGCGGCGGGGGCCCGGCCGGCGGGGGGCCGGGGCGGGGCGGTGGAGGAGGCGGGGCGGCGGGGGCCCGGGGCGGCGGGGGGGGGGGCGGGCGGGTGTGGGCCGGGGCGGCGGTGGGGCGGCGGGGGGCCGGGGCGGCAGTGGGGCGCGGGGCGGCGGGGGCCGGGGCGGGGGCGACGGGGCGGTGGGGTGGCGGGGCGGTGGGGCGGCGGGGAGCCGGGGCGGTGGGGCGACGGGGCAGCGGGGGCGACGGGACGGCGGCGCGTGGCGGGCGGCGGCGGGGTGGGAGGAGAAGGGCGAGGAGGAAGTGAGTAACGGGGGGGGGGGGGGGTACCTGCCGTTAGTCAAGTGCCCTCTTTGCCGTCCGCCAGCCTTTGCCGTCCGCCTTTTTGCCTCTTTGCCGTCTGCTAGCGGACGGCAAAGAGGTGGGCCGTTAAGATTTTTTCAAACGAGCGGGGGGTGGGGGCCACCACACTCTTTGCCGTCTGCCAGCGGACGGCAAAGATTCTTTGCCATCTGCTGGCAGACGGCAAAGAGCTGGCAGATGGCAAAGAGCTGGCAGATGGCAAAGAGCTTCTTTGCCGTCTGCCTGTTCTTTGCCGTCTGCTTTTGGGTAGCTGATGGCAAAGAGCTTCTTTGCCGTCAGCTAGCAGACGACAAAGAGCTGGCAGATGGCAAATTAGCTGATTCCAGTAGTGACAAGATTACCCTGCACAGTACCAAATCGATTCGCACTTCCCTCAACAACAACAAAAAACAAATCAATTCCCACCAAAGAAAGAGTAATGTCCCTTTTTATATGATTACAAATGCCATGATCTCGAATTTCAATTTTTGAATCCACATTATGTTGAATTCAAATATATCGTTAGGTGACCTTGCGGTTTATAATCGATGTAGTCGTACATTTTGATCTTCCATCATATATGAACATTTTACTCCACCATGTGAACATATATATTGTCGTCTACCATATGGACTAAATTTGAATCAATTTTCCTTATTTGAATACGATTGTTGTCAAGTTATACAATAATTTAAATATTATCTTGATAACAAAAAACATACATATTGCAGTAATCATATTTCACTATGAACTACATGTACCATACGCTCTCCAATTCAAATATTTGTATCCATTTTATGTTGAATTCAAATCATAGTACATTATTGGTCTAGGTAGCGAGATGTTTGGGATAATCTAAACCCTGTTTTCACACGTATAATTTTTGGCTGAACTGGGACAAGTTTTGGTATGAGCCTCTTGCAAAACCGGAGATTCTCTCAACAAGCCTCGTGGTTCCGAGAGGGAACGTGTCACCTTTGTGTGAGATACGATATACGCTGCCTCCCCCTGATTTTATTTACAGAGGCAACATAGAACTATATGAGTGCCCTGTTAAATTTTGGAATTATTTCGGGTTCATTTGGCCTTTTTATACATTAATTGAGTTTCTGGACTTTTAATGTGCATAATCTAAATATGAATTGCATGCACATGCTCCGGTGCACCAAAGTGGGTTGAAAAATCACATGTGTGTCCTTGGTTGAATTTCTAGGTCCCATGGAAGAAATGAGAATGAAATTCAAACATCTGGGCGTCATGACTCGGCCGAGAACATCGAGAAACTTTGATTTTAAATTCATGTAAATCCAAAACTCGCCTGGAAATCATGAAACTTGGCATGGTGTCATGTCATGGCACTAACATGTTGTGGTAAAAAATTGGGCCGATTTGGAAGCTCGTGGTTCTAAGAGGGAACGTGCCACCTTTGATTGTGAAACGATATACGCTGCCCCCCTTGAGTTTCTTAACAAAGGCAACATAGAACTACATTAGTGCCCTGTTAAATTTTGGAATTATTCCGGGTTCGTTTGTCGTTTTTTATACATTAATTGAGTTTCTGGTCATTTAATGTGCATAAGTCAAATTTGAACTACAAGCACATGCTCTCGTGCACCAAAGTTGGTTCAAAATTCACATTTGTGTCCTCGGGTGAATTTCTAGGTCCCATGCAAGAAATGAGAATAAAATTAAAACATCTGGGCATCGTGGCTCGGCCGAGAACATTGAGAAACTTGGTTTTAAAATTCTTGTAAATCCAAAACACGTCTGAAAATCATGAAACTTGGCATGGATGTCATGTCATGGTACTACCATGTTGTGGTAAAAAAATTGGCCGAATAGGAACAGATTTTGGTATAAGCTTCTTGCAAACCGAAGCTTCTCTCAAGAAGGCTCGTGGTTCTGAGAGGGAACGTGCCACCTTTGAGTGCGAAACGATATACGTTGTCCCCCTTGAGTTTATTTACAAAGGCAACATAGAACTACATGAGTGCCCTGTTAAATTTTGGAATTATTCCGGCTTCGTTTGGCCTTATTTACACATTAATTGAGTTTTTGGTCATTTAATGTGCATAATTCAAATTTGAACTACAAGCACATGCTCCCGTGCACCAAAGTTGGTTGAAAAATCACATTTGTGTCCTCGGGTGAATTTCTACTCCCTCCTTCCATCTATATAGGTCCTAATGCGTTTTTCGAGGCTAACTTTGACCAAACGTTAGAGCAATAATATATGACATGCAACTTACACAAAGCATACCTTCAAATTTGTATGTCAAAGGAGCTTCCAATAATATAATTTTCATAGTATACATCTCATGTGCTATTAATCTTGTCAATAGTCAAAGGCTGTCTTGAAAAACACATTAGGCCCTATATAGATGGAAGGAGGGAGTAGGTCCCATGCAAAAAATGAGAATAAAATTCAAACATCTGGGCATCGTGGCTCGGTCGAGAACATTGAGAAACTTGGTTTTAAAATCATGAAACTTGGCATGGTGTCATGTCATGGTAGTACCATGCCGTGGTAAAAAAATTGGCCGAATAGGAACAAATTTTGGTATAAGCTTCTTGCAAATCGGAGCTTCTCTCAAGAAGGCTCGTGGTTCTGGGAGGGAACGTGTCACCTTTGTGTGCATAATTCAAATTTGAAATACAAGCACATGTTCCAGTGCACCAAAGTTGGTTGAAAAATCACATGTGTGTCCTCGGGTAAATTTCTAGGTTCCATGCAAGAAATGGGAATGAAATTCAAAATTCTGGGCGTCGTGGCTGGGTTGGAAACATTGAGAAACTTAGTTTTTTAATTCCTGTAAATCCAAAACACGCATGAAAATAATGAAACTTGGCTTGGTGCCATGACATGGCACCAACATGCTGTGGTAAATTTGCAGTCCGATTTGCGAAGGCGCACACATTAACAATCAACAAAGTCATTTTGGAACAAGTGCTGTCACGTTACAATCGGAAACACAAGTATTATTGAAACCGTGGGCGTTCTACTTACTAGTACCATTTACGTGCCGCCACGCGTCCCCATTTTTTATTAGCTAGGAGGCGCCGTGCAGGGTAGCTATTTGAGTACGAGAGGCGTGCGATCAGACCCCTGCGCGTGCTTATCGGGAGGAGAGCCCTTTGACCTCCATCTGCCGTCCACCTCTCTCCCAAGGTCTCCATTAATGGCGCCCGAGCCTCTGTTTAATGGCGTGGCTATGTCTCACTCGACTGAGATTTAAGAGAGAAAAAAGAAAATCTGAAAGCACGGATCTTGATGTAAGATCCGACGGACCTATATAGCATCTACTGCGACTTATAGCAAGACTGATGAATATATAAGGACGATTAATTTTTTTTGATCAAAGAAGGGCTTGCCCCTTCCGATTTTCATTACTGAAAACCACCACAATTCACAAGAAGTTCAACACAACTCGTTGAGAAACCACAATTCAAGGGGCGGAGGCACAAGGGGCAGTGGAGCACGGTGAGGTCCATCGAGACCTTAGAGAGCTCCATCGTCGGGTCCTGTTCGGTCTGCATGATCTCGCCCTCCTCGTGCACAACCATCTCTCGACTTGGGCCGGGGTATTACAAAGCTTTACCGTCACATATTTTATACTACTTCAAGGTGCATTAAATCAACACATGCAAGTATCAAAAGGAGAGTCACGGCATGCATGCATGCGTTGTAATTAATGCATCGGTAAACGCAAATTATTGAAATATATCGAGTGCAGTGCTTTGATGTGTCGCGTCAACTCGTACATCAACGAGAAGTTTGATTATCCTCTCCCTCGCGGACTTAACTGCACCTGCCTTTGGCTGTATGACAGGTTGGCCACACACCTGTCGGGCCCACCTGTCATACACGCAAAGGCAGGAGCGTCCCTCCCTCGCCCATGAGCGTGGTGGCTGGCAAGACTAGGAGAAGATTTCGCTACACGCTCTCCCTCCCGCACGCGGTGGACATGCAGCAGTTCAATCGGTGTCAGATGGCCAGAAGCGTACTGTAGTACTCCTCCAGTGCAGTAGTACTCCATCATTGTTCGACTTCCCAAAGAGGCGAAGAGCCAAGCGCAGCCCGGACGCTCGTGTGGCAGTTTCATGTGTAGAGTAGTCTAGGATAGCGTGTACCGTGCCTGTAAGCTTAAAATCGTTGGGGTCGGCTCCATGCTATGTGGCCGTCTCGAAGTTTAAAAAAAAATTAAAATAGTCTTCTGGCCCTA